>NW_021633705.1:0-46023 GCF_004799145.2 Neltuma alba
ACTTTACATATGTTCAAATGACAAGTTAACATTAAGATTAAAACCAACACTTAATGTTTTCTTGTCATCAACAACCAAAAAATATCCTATCATTAAAATCATTAATACAAAAGACGGATACCCTATCTACTAAACCATCTACCAAAAAAGTAAGAAGGGTTCAAAAGTCATTCCATTTACACCAAAAAATACTATACTTGACATCTAACTTCAACTTGGGTTGGATTCTGCATGTTCTTCTCCTGTGTCTAACTTGTTGGCATGTGCTACAATGGTAGATCTTCTTATTTTGGAACTATGACTCTTGTCTTTTATTTTAGGCTTTCCTGATAGTCAACTAGTCAAAGGCGGTACCAAGAACACTTGACTTGCTATATTTTCCACCCAGTAGTTGTTAGGATTTGGCATGTCTACTGTCACCATTGGAATAGCATTCGTTAACAAATTCATACACATTGCAATTCACAGCCTTAATAGCTACACAGGCATGGGGACATGGAATGCCTGACATTTGCCAAGCTGCATGGGTATATTCGCCTAAACAAGATCAACATATACAGCTCCTTTTGTTGCATGGACACACACCCCACCTCCTCCATAAGGTACACTCAACACGCATGCTGATCTATCGACATGTCCACTAATTTTGCATATGTTTGGGCCTACACCATTTTTCCAATTACTCATTGCTATGCTGCTGCATACATCTTCTTTGCCACTTTCTCACGATGCTCATGTATAAGTTGGGCAACATTATATCTTCTTTCTTTCAACATCCAAGCATTGAATGACTCAGCAAGGTTTGTTGTGATGTTAACCCATCGTTTAAATAGGAATTTACTTAAGGCCCACCTTTCAACGTCACCATGATTAAGAAGCCACTCAAATAATTGTGGATTGAACTTTCTCATGTCATCTATAAACACCATCAAACTCGGTGTCAAGCCTTGCATATGTAATGGCATCTAGGTATTACAGTCCCTCCCCTTGTTTTCCCATTAGTCTTTCTCTTTCCTCTATTTAAATTACTCATTTGTGCACTGAAGTTTTCCTTAACATGTCTGTAACAGTATGCATGCCTCTCATCACCAAATATTGCTTGCACAGCACCTATATTGCATTGTGTCAATCTGACACAATTGTTAATTCCATCGACTCAACTATCTCCTTAATCATATAAGAACCATATCCAATCCTTAAGTGTCTCTCCCTTTACAATAGCAATTGCAAAAGGTAACAATTCATTATCAGCATCATAAGCAGAGGCCAATAGTAACATCCCCTTATACGGTCCAATTAAATGACATCCATCAATGTACAGTACATGTCTAGCACCATACAACACCTATATGCTATAAATGCACACTCAAATGTGCTATTAGTATTACCTACCCATTTGGCCACAGTTTTGTTATCTGTTTCCTTCAATCGTTCACATATCCATGGAATAAGCATATAAGACTGATCAAGCCTGCCATGTATGTCCTCTAACATTTTTTGCTTCGCCCTATATGCTTGTTTATATGTCAACTTCACGCTATAAATCTCTTTCCAAACCCTTCCTTATATCATTTGGATGCTTGTCTATGTGATCATTTACCTCATCAATTATGATTGATGATGTCAAGCTAGCTGAGCCACCATGTTCCATACAAAGATTGTCTTGAGCATTATGAACATGCTCATTTATGAATGTTGCCACACATAAAAAGGGAGTACTCTTTTTACCTACTCTTGCACTTATCCTCCATGGACAACCTTCAACATTAAATTTCACATGCATATTTTCCCTACAAATTTTCACATACTTGTACTCAAACTTGTTTGCAATACTGAACTTATGTACTTTCTTCTTGAAATCTTCTCCACTTGTAAAAGTCTGGTTCTATCCTAACAACAATTCCTTCCATTTCAAAGAATTCATCTTCGGCAAAGGTGTTGGTGCACTCACTAATCCGTATGGTAGGCTTACATTAGGTCTTTTACTGCCTCCATAACTTGTACTTTCAAAAGCATTTCCTTCTAACGTAGGCTCATCATTCTGTTGTGACAGTCCTAACATTTTTGAGATCCTGCATGTATAATTACCAGTGTTGTTGAGAGATTTACTACAATATTATAACAATTATCAACTTTCATAACCACAAAACAATTTGTCACTTATATTTCTGGATCGCCCATTTCTTTCTCCACATTGTCATTACCTTTATATGCTATATAAATATGTTCATTACGATCATTATATTCAAATAGATTATCAACTTCACCGTCATCTATAAGATCTACTAATACCCTGTCATCAAAACTCAAAGTATATTTAATATCACAGCCATGACAATCTATGCTGAACCATTCTCCTATCATTACCCTCAAATCTTCAAGTTTTAAACCCTCATTTATTACTCTTACTCTGACAGTCCCACCACAGTATTTAACTTCACCATCACCATTTTTTCTACAAACTTCCCATCTACATGAAAATAACAAGTAAGTCTTTTTGAAGATGTTGATACAATGTTACAATACATCACAACTTGCCAACCTATAACAAACAACATTAAATAAAAAGATTAACTTCTTCGCAAATTAGTTTCCATCAACGTACGTGACACCCAAAACACACACAAAGAGAAATTTTTCTTTTATTCGCAACTTTATTATAGGGTTCACAACTCTATTATTGATTTTAACAACATTTACCACTTGAACGCAAACTTCACGCCTACGTAATTGCTTGCCACCTTTTTTGATTTCCGCTACGTCATTCCAAATACTCAATATAAATTATAAAACCTCATCTCCAACACACCTGTCCCCACTATTGCACCATAAAGCAGCCACAAAAAAAGAACAACCCAAACCCCACGTCACGTAATGTGACATGTTCACTCTCTCTCTTACTACAAACCCTCTTGCCCACAACCAAAATCTACTAAATCAGCAATCCCAACAAAATGGTGATGCGGAGGAGTAAGATTATACCATTTCTAAAGACTAACAACTTAAACTTACCTCTTTCAGCTTCTTCAATGTTGTTGCTCCAGCATTCCTCTTTCCTTCTTCACGTACTGCTCAACAGCTTGCCTGTTTATTTTCTCATAAGTTTTAGCTTCCTTTTACCTCACTCATCAAATTCGGTCTTTTGGCCAAAAATCTAAATTCCAGATTGGTACCTAATGCCCTATTTGTCATTTTGCTTATTCAGATGCCTTATTTGCCTTTTTGAAATTCACATGGTATTTTGCTGTCATTTTCCCAATTTTAAATCGATACTTTTTCAATAAAATTAATTATGTGAGGTAAGAAAATTAAATAAAAATTTTTAAAAATTAAACACAAAAAAGCCTTTAAACATTTATTTTCTTTTTGCAAGTATTATAATTTTGACTAAATGATGACCTTGAATTAATGATCGTAAATATGAAAGTTTGCCTTATAAAAATAAAAAAATGACCAAAAAAACCTATTTGTTATAAATATTATGTTGTGTGGATATTCATAACTTCATAGTCCATAGCCTCTTAGAATTCCATCTTATGGTTAATGGCAATATATGTTATAACTCTCAAATGGATGGTTTTATCATACTCATTACTATGACCTCCAATGCTTTTATGTTATTTGTACCATAATGTAGATTAATTCTTCTATTTATGAGATTGTACTCTTAGAAGGGTAGGATACCTATAAAATAGAGGCTTAATACAAAAGATTGTATATAAATGAAAAGTCTACATGAATGAGAATTCTCCCCTATTCCTCATCTCTACATTTCTCTCTTGTTCTTATTATGTTACTTAATTTTTACAACATGTTTTCAGCATGAGTTCACTCTAAGAATTTAAGGTATAATTTCTTTATAGATTAATATGTTCTTGTACTATATAATAATATTTTATATTAGATTTCATTTATCCAATTATTGCCTCACCTAATTATCATTTGAAATTTTAATTTTCTATACTTTTGTTATAAATTGAAACATCCTTCCATTTACCTCTTTTAGTATGTATCTGGAAGCGTTATGGTTCAAATAGATCACGAAATAAGCTATAGATTGAAAATTTGAAATTTGAATCCTGGGTTATTGTTCATAGGTATATTTCATATTTTTGATTCAATTTTGAAAATTCATAACTAATTATAGAAAAATCTTATTGAGGTTATATAAGTCTCCATTTAAAGCTCTTTTAATTCTCTACAAGAAAAAAATTATAAATCTAAGCTTAACCCTTCTAAACTTGTATAGATACTTTGTCAAAGTTTATTGTTCATATGGTTAAATAGTACATTTTTAGATTTTTTAGGCTAACTTTGAGCGATCATATTTCTTAATACATGCATTCATTTCACAAATTCATAGCTTGTTTTAAAGCTTAGGATATGTACTAATTACTCATCAAATTTCACGAGTGGATTCAATCTTTTGCTTTACTTTTACTCTGTCACAAACTCATAGCTCATTTAGGGATAACTTATTGCCCTTAGTTGCATTAATAATGCATAAATATTTATTTCTTTGCATGCAATCATTCTATCAATTCATTAACTATTCTCATATTAATTTATTTAGTTATACATACTTATATCATCAATCCTCATTTCATAACATTAATGACATGTTTAATCACACATTAACATGAAAGGGAATTCAATACATAACATACTACATTATTTCTTCAATTCTTCCCTTCATTCTTGCATTTCCAAATCTTGCATTCTTCTTTCTTTAGATGTCATACCTATTACGGTTGGTTAAGAGAGGGTGAGATTTAGGAGATTCTCAGTAGCAAATAATAACTACCCAAACATACATGGCAAACTTGACATTCATAACATGCAGATAACTTGGCATCTTTATAACATAAACACATATAGGCCTACTATGGCATACTTTAAATATATTCACATTTATAATGCATGAGTTCATAAAATCATATAAACATACAAATATGTCATACATGCAAATAAATAACAAGCACACAAGAGTAGGTAACGTTTGCTACCTTTAGTCTTTTATATTCAATCTTTCATTATGCTGTCTTTGCTTCCAACTATCAAGGTTGCTTGATCAACCTTTCCCATTCATCTTTCTTGACGTCACATGGTCCTAATCACATTAACACATCATTGCCATTCATTTATTAGAGCCATGGAATCAATCACATTCATATTTTGCTCTTTAACATACTTTAACCTCTAACTTTTGAACTTTAATTTCAATCTTTCTAAAATTAATTTCACATACTATTCTCTCATAATTTTGCATGTAAAATCTATTTTCAAGTTCAAAATTAACAAAATCCAACTCCTTTTGCCATGAACAAGCTTTGGCCAAACACAGGGTTTTAGGGATCAAAATTCTATTTCCAATTCTAATGCTTCTAAACTTACTTTCTCACTTGTATGCCACACAATTTTTAATTCTAAACATATTGAAAGTATCAAAATTATCAAAATCTAACCCTATCAAGAATCCTAGGTCTGGCAAAAATATTACACAGCATATGAGAAGTTGGATTCTTTCTAATTTCATCACAAAACCACTCTTACTCTTTTCTAGTTTTTAAACACGATTCAATCATCAATCAAACTTTTCCATGACTTAACATATTTGGACAGCATGAACACTTCAGGTTTTATGCTTCCAAGTCTCAACAAAAACCGTAACCAAGCTTTGCAAGACAAAGAGTATCATAAACTACATCAAAAAGCATAACCTTACCTAATCTTCAATCTCGGATTTGCTTAGGATTTTATACCTTACCTAAGCTTTGCTCTTCCTCTCTTGACCATCCAAATACACAAATGGAAGGGAGAAAGAAGTATTTATAATGCAAGATGAAACAACCTTCCTAAAAAAATTGATAAATTTAACTTTTTCAGAGTAGCTTTAAGAAATAGTTTCTTTTTTATAATCAAACCATGCTAGCGCAAACTCAAATCTATCACAATTATATAAACACTGCCAGAAAAATGGCTTTTAACAGCGGTTAATTGAGGCTTTTAACGGTGGTTTTGGAGGCAGAGTAAAAAGAGTCGACGTTGAAAGTATAAGAAAACACGGCGGTTATTAACCGCCGTGGAAAATAAACCTTCAACGGTAGTTTTCCATAAAACCACCGTTGAAAATGAACTTTCCACAGCGGTTTTATCTCAAAACCGCCGTGGAAAATCATATTTTACATGGTGGTTTTTAATAAAACCGCCGTTGAAAGTTTTTCCACGGTGGTTTTTAATAAAACCACCATTGAAAGTTTATTTAACAACGGTTTCTTGAATAACCGCCGTTAAATGTTATATTTTTTTTTCATTCGTCTTTTTATATTTTACCACCTCCCTGTATTTTAGATACCCAAATTGGTAGACTAATATATATATATGCAGCACCATTTGAAGATTACCAGATGAACACCAAGCATTATCTCAACAAAACTATTTGAATATTACCATATATGAACATCAACTATAGTTAACAATCAAAAAATATACCACTACGTGAGGAAGCTAAGAGACCTTAGTACTTGACATTTTAAAGATTCTCTAACAACGTGGTTGACAAAGAATCTCTTATCAAGTTGATCTCGTCCATGCTATATGGCATAACATTTTCGAATGCCTATTAATCAAAAAATGGATTCATTAGTCAACTTGATTAAAAACGTGGAAAAATGGGCAGAATTACATGCAACATAAGTTATATTTAATTACCTCGTGCAATTTTTCAGTTACCCCTGTCTCAATAATGTCATTGATATAACGGATGACATAATATCCGCATTCAACTTTCCCAGCTT
The DNA here is from genome assembly GCF_004799145.2 of Neltuma alba. Taxonomy (NCBI): domain Eukaryota; kingdom Viridiplantae; phylum Streptophyta; class Magnoliopsida; order Fabales; family Fabaceae; genus Neltuma; species Neltuma alba. The sequence continues at coordinate 6,798 of NW_021633705.1, forward strand.
GACAACGATACTGAAAAAATAAAAAATTTATAAGAATTATCTAATTTGATGATTGAAAAGATTTATAACTACATATTTAGCTCAAAACAACATACTTGTGGGAGAAACCATGTTGGTGGTTGCATATTTTGATGTCTGGTCATAAAATTGAAAGTGTGAAAAGCCCTATGAACATGAATATTAGAACATTAGAACACATTTTTATAAACTTTATATGTAATAAATATATAGACATAAAACTAACGTGTCAATGACATCTCTGGTTTCTTCGGTTGGACTTCCACAGAGGGAATCGAACCAGTAGACTTTGTTATCAAAAGGGGCACAAACAATTAGAGTCCAATGATAACTGCAAAATATGAACCATATTAATTATAATCCTACATATATAACAAGCGTATCTCAAATATAATAATATACTTACTTTTCCACGTAAGGTATAAAATATAGTTTCTTTTTCAACTGAGTCATTGCGGTCATCATGTAGATCGACCTGGCTTCCACAGTATTGGCTATTTTTTGTACCTTTTGATGTCGCCTTCTTCGATGGTACAGGGTTTCCAATAAGTCGTTTTGGCCACAGAATGAAATTTCCTTTAGCCTAAACCAGTAGGTGAACCTCATCAGTAGGGATGGGCACTGGTGTATCACCTTGACCGCTACGAATTTTATCTACCGTCACCCTCGATTGATCTACTGGAACTTTCTTCCCATGGATGGTTGAGCCCGAGAATACTCGGCCATTAGCAACATGAAATGTCGAATCTCCATTAACGTCGACATAGAGAGAACACGTGTTCCATTGTCTTAGACAGGGTCAGGGCTAGGGTCAGTGTCAGATAATGTCAGCTGTTGTGTCTGATTATTGCTACCCTTCCCACTTTTCATCATAGGTGAACCCTGAAATATAAGAAGAAATTACTTAAGGCACATTATATAAGTTTAAATTGACGAAATGAACCTTTATTACCTGTAACGGCTCAGATACTCAGGGCATCTGGAATCCGATCATGCCTATCATCGTTGCAAACTTGGCATCAAACTCCTCACGCATCTTTTGCATCTCTGCCTTGTGTTCTTCACTGAGTTGAACTCGAACTCTTTCTGTTTCTTCTTGTAATCGTCGATCGAATTCCTCTTTAGATACCATGTCAGCGGAGGATAATCCAGTACTTTTTCGAGAACCAGAACCAAAAAATTGTTTGATGCCAATTCCTTTAGGGGCCCCTCTGACTCTGCCGGGATGGTCAGCCTTTCCAATGGCAGTGGCCAAGATGTCCATCCGCCCATGAGGAACAAATGTACCTTGGGATAATTGCTCCTCAAGTGTATCCTGTAACATTAAAATAACAACTTCAATTTAACATAATTAAAAAAAATTAATGAAGCATAATGCTAATATTACTTACAATTTTCTCAGCAACAATAGCAGCCTTTGGAGTGAGATATTGACCCCTTTTAATCCTCGCCGCCTTCCATTTTTCTTGGCGAGAAGGACGGTCGATAGGTGGAATGACTCCAGTAGGATCTGAAGCAGCAGCCATTTCTGCACTCTTTTGCCGCTCCTCAATCATGATTCTTTCCAACCCACCATACCCTGCACGAGACATGATATGTGGGTACACATTCAGCTCAGATATTTGCTTGTTCTTCCTACTCAGTGCCTATGACAATAAAAACTTAACAAAGTTAGTTTAGTTAAATATAATATAAATTGATAAAAAACTAAGTTTGAAGAAACCAAACCTGAAATGCAGGGTCTTGACGTTGCTGCACAAACCTCTCCCATGCCTCGTCAGAGTATCGTTCTTGAGGATGCTCGTCCTCTCTTTTTCCACGAAGATACTCTCTTGTAAGCATGGATTTAAAATCCCTCCACCGGTCATCGAGTTGCTTATACAAACGGTCTCTCATTTCTTCAGTTGCGGGAATATCAAATGTCAGCTACAATATAATACAATAGAGTTATAAGCAAATAATCATCAATTATAATTAACACTAATAAATTAAGAAAAGAATTTGTAACGTACCAAAATATCCTCCTAAATTTTTTGTTTTAAGTTTTTATCTACAATCTTCCAATTAGGAATGTCAATCCTAACCTTATTACGTGCGAAATAGCCCACGTAACTAGTAAATTTAGCCCCTTCAGGACCTATAGGTTTCAAATCAGCGTCAGAGTGTACTACAATCCTCGGGGGCTGTGTGTTCTCATCACGTAAGGCCAACTTCTTCATACGGGTTGGCCCTCTACCTCTTTTTGCTCTATGGAAGGAGTTGTCATCTCCAGAACCCTGTTGATTAGATCCATCCATTTCATGTTTAACAAACAAGCAATAAATATTAGAATAAGTCCCGTATAAAACATCAAGTATATTAAAAAAATCACAAATTTTAGGTCTTACAACGATTATCCTCCCAAATTCCTTCACAATGATTATCCCTAACTGCATAGTCATCATCTACCAAATCTAATTCAGTAATTTTAGGTCGAGTAATTGTGAAAGGCAAGATTTCGTCAAGATTGACCTCTGAGTCACCGTCATCTCCACCAACTCCTTGCCTCTTACCTTGGAGCACAATAGATAATTTTTTTTTACTAGATCGGTAACATAGAACACTTGTTTTGCTTGATTTGCCAAAATAAATGGTTCATCTCCATATCCAATCCTCTCAAGATCGACTGAAACAAAACCAAATTCTTCATCAACTTGCACAGCACTATTATTAACCCACTTACATTTGAAGACGAGAACTTTAAATTTGGTATAGATAACCTCCCATATCTCTTCTATTACTCCATAATAGGACATTGACGCTAACATTGGGTTTCTATCTTTTGAACTAGCAAAATGCATTGCTTTAGCTACTACCATCACCCCACTGTTCTGCATGGTACTCTTATCATCTTGGGTTTTTGTATAAAATGAATAACCATTTATGTCATATCCGCCCCAACACACAACCTCAAAACAAGGCCCTGCAGCTAGTCTCTGTATTGTTTCAGAAGGATTACCATCCTTTAACACTTGTTGCTTGAACCACTCGGCAAATGACTTGTTATGCTCGTTGGCTAGTTGCATATCGTTCTTTCTTGGATTCAAGTTCTTCAACATATTCTTGTGAGCATTCAAGTAAGGCAAAACTTCATCCGTGTTGTTTAAAATATATAGATGTGCCTGCATTACAACATCTCTTGACATAGACCTCACTATGACACCCCGTGTTCCCTTGCTTCTCCCCTGATCATGCCGAGATTGAGGAAGTCCAACTGTCTTTGCCTTATCAAGATATGCATTGCAGAACTCAACTGCCTCTTCAGCTATATATCTCTCAACAATTGATGCCTCAGGCTGATAAGGATTTTTAGAGTACCCTTTTAGAATTTTCATGTATCTCTCAAATGGGTACATCCACCTTAAACACACAGGGCCGTAAAGTCTTATCTCTCGTACAAGGTGAGCTATCAAATGGACCATAATATCAAAAAATGAGGGAGGAAAGTGCATTTCCAATTGGGAGAGGATTACATAACCTTCATTTTCTAATTCATCTAACTCAGCAGGATCAATGACTTTGCTACAAATAGCGCTAAAAAACATACAAAGTCTTGTAATAGTACTCCTCACATCGGTTTTCATAATGCCTCGAATAGCAAGTGGAAGTAATTGTTGCATCAACACGTGACAATCATGAGACTTCATCCCGGTTATCTTCAAATCATGCATTGAAACAAGTTTATTCAAATTAGAAGAATAACCTTGTGGCACCTTAAGGTTATTAATAAAACCACAGAAACTTGCTTTCTCTGCTTTTGATAATATGTGCGCAGCTGGATGTAAATAAGCCCTTTTACCCTCTCTTTCTTGTGGGTGGAGGAGTTTTCTTATTCCAATTTCAGCTAAGTCACGTCTTGCATTGATTCCATCCTTAGTCTTTCCACTTATATGTAAAAGTGTACCAACAAGACTCTCACACACATTCTTCTCCACATGCATCACATCTAGACTATGCCTCACATCAAGACTCTGCCAATATGGAAGATCAAAAAAGATAGATCTTTTTTTCCATATATTCCTCTCACCGGCAGTCTTCTTCTTCTTCTTACCAAAGACCACATTAATTCCCTCCACCCGCTGATAAACTTCTTCTCCAGTTAATGGTCTTGGCCCCATTTCATATTCTTGTGAGCCATTAAATGCCTTTTTCAATCTACGGTCAGGGTGATACCGACTAAGAAACCTTCTGTGACCAAGGTATACCGTCTTCCTGCTATGTTTAAGTTGCATATAGTGGGTGCCTTCTTCGCATATCGGGCATGCTTTATGCCCCTTAACACTGTATCCTAACAAATTTCCATATGCTGGAAAGTCATTTATCGTGGTGAAGATCATGGCACGTAAATTGAAGGTCTCTTGTTTATATGCATCAAACACATCAACACCTTCCTCCCATAATTTCTTCAGATCCTCAATCAAAGGTGCCAAATACACATCGATATCGTTTCTCAGTTGTTTTGGCCCCAAGATCATCAAAGATAGCATGATATACTTTCTTTTCATACATAACCAAGGAGGCAAGTTGTAAATTACGAGGAGCACTGGCCAAGCACTGTGTGTGCTACTAAGATTACCATACGGGTTAATTCCATCTGTACAAAGCCCTAGCCTAAGGTTTCTTGGCTCGCCATCAAATTGAGGAAATTTTTGATCTATTGTTTTCCATTGAGGAGAATCTGATGGGTGACGAAGCTTTCCATCACATATTTTCTCATCGAAATGCCATCTCAAGTTCCTTGCATCTGTGGCATTAGCAAATAGACGCTTAAATCGTGGTATTATTGGAAGATACCACAGAACCTTCAAAGGAGAACCTTGGGTCATCTCATTATAATCACCATCATCTTTCTTCATTTTGTATCTTGAAGTCCCACATTTAGGGCACTTATTCAACCCTTCATAATCATTTCTGAATAATATGTAGTCACTAGGACACGCATGTATCTTCTCATATTCCAAACCCCTCGGACACAAAATCTTTTTTGCCTCATACATTCGTTTTGGAAGTGAATTCCCTTTGGGAAGAATATCACTCAGCAATTCAAGCAATTCCGTAAAACTAGCATCGGTCCAACCATTTCTTGCCTTCAAATTCATCAGTTTCAATACGGTTGTCAACCTTGTGTAATCATCTTTGTACCCCGGGTATAAAGGTGTCTCTGCATCACCACACAAAGTTTCAAAGGTGGAAGAGAACTGTGTAGAGGATTCAGACCTTATATCACGAAACATATCCGAAATTCTATCACCAAAGTCTTCATTTACAACCTTCTTATTTGCAGACAGTGTAGTCTTTCTAATTTCTCCATGCCATATCCAATTTGTATACCTCAAATTTATCCCATCACAGATAAGATGCTCTTTTATCTCAGAAATACTCCGTTGACTATTGTTTAAACATTTGACACAAGGACAATAGTACAATCCATCACTTTTACTAGGGGCATTTCTCTGAGCAAACTCAAGAAACTTTTCAACCCCATCCTCATATTCCTTACTAATTCTCTTAGTTTTTATCCAATTACGATCCATTGTTCTACAGATTATTTAAACAACACTTTACTATCAATCAAAATTCATAACAAAGAAAAAAAAACACAAAATAACAAACAGATTATTTATTACTAAATTCTTATATTTATTACAAAAAAATTACCAAAAATTCAAAATAAATATAAAAAAATTATAAAAAAATTTAAAAACTTCACAACTAATTAACTCCAAACATTTAAACATGTTTCTAATACAGTATATAAGAAGGAATTAAGGTTTTCTCACATCCAATGCCCACCAATCAACACCAATCAACGGTTTAACCACATAAAAAAATGCAAAATGAACAATACAAGCCAACCACAATGTAAAACTAACAAACCCATTTCATATATAACATATTTTCATTGGCCAAAACATTCAACAAACCAAGAAAAATTGAAAAGACTGAAAGAAGAGGATACTCACAGAGCAGAGAAGATTCAAATGCGAAATGAGGACGTTCAGACGGCGGCGGACAGCGGCAACGTACCACAACCTGAATGGAGGACTTTAAACGGTGGGATGGTGGGGGGTATGGCCAGTTTTCGGTGGTGGGACAGAGGGGACCACGGCCGAGCAAGAATGATGCGCAATGAGGGGCATTCGAACCACGACAGACGACAGCAGACAGTGGCAAGGCACCACAAGCTCAATGGAGAAGTTTAAACGGTGGGGTAGTGGCGGGAATGGCCGGTAATGGCAGTTTTTCGGTGGTGGGACTTAGGGGGACCACGGCGCATTGAAGAAATGAGAACGAAAGTGACGGAAAGTCAAAGTGGGAGAAGGTAAAGTGACTCACTTTCCACGGCGGTTTTTAAGAACACCGCCGTGGAAAATAAGAGCCTGTTCGACTTATTTACAAAAATGCCACTGCCTTTTTTTCCACGTCGTTTTTCTGCTTAACCGCCGTTATTTTGCAACGTAAAAAGTGTTTTTTCTAGTAGTGAAACTAACTTACTATATAATAAGATTATCCGTGATAGAAAAAATAACACCTAATCATAGTTATCTAATATGGTTATAAACCAACATATTATATAGCCCACAAATCGAAATAGTAAAACAAATAAATTCATAATAGACAAATCTGAAATCCTAGGCCTTTGGCCAACTACCACCATACATACCATAGCAGAACAAATAAAAAGACACAAAAACATGATAATGCATGAATCAATTAAACACAAATTGTCATATAATGGCAATATATAGGAAATAGCATAACTCATAGATCGAGGAGGCACTACAAGTCACTATTGTAGCTTTAAATGTTAGATAATAGGGGTGAGATAACATCTCAGTAACTAAATTTCTACCTATCACACACACTAGCATGGGCTAGCAAGGTGTCGGGTGAGACACACAGAGTTAATAACAGTCAATAGACATTTATTTAACAGTTAAACTCACAATAACCATATAAGTCAAATATTTCTGCCAATCTTATGCAGCTGATAATTTCAAAAGAGATAACATACTTTTTATTTATTTAAAAGATGTAAACATCAATGAAGATTTCATATCATATGCAATCCATAAACCCAAATCCATCTTTATATCCTTCTTATTTTGGCTAACTAGACCCATAGGTTAAGTTCTTTCTGTTTGACTGGCTACTCTGACAAGCTTACCATACGAGTAACATGGACCAACCAAAAACCACAGAGCATTCAATGGACTATGGGTCTTCTCTCAAAGAACTAGTGGGATAATAATAGAAACCAACCATAGAGCTTCGTATGGAGGCTAATACCACGTGGCATGTATATATCTACATACACCAATCATCTCCCCCCAACCAGACTAGATGCATAGGGTTCATGATAATACTATATGCATAATCAAACAAATTCCAGAATAATATCTCATAGTCATGATCATTAATTTCTAATGACACAAACAGTTTCAATTCTTTTTAAAATAACATCCCACAAGATAGGTCATACAAAACATAATATACATATACAAAATTTGGTTATAAAATCACTGACCAACCTCATGCCAATGCATGGAATAGATAAAAATTTAGTTAGTTGGTCTGTACAAAAAAATGCCACAGTAGCATTTATATCTGCAATATAGAGTAAACTACTCACAGATTTCTAGCCTTTAACTCTCCCTCTAAGACCTTAAACTGTTACTTAAAATTTTAACTCGCAAGGCTTTTTCTAAGGTTTGGAGTAAGAATATATATATATTTATATATAAGGATTTGGATTCAATTCCTTGCTTCCCTTAACTTATATTATTTTTTAATTATTAAATTATATCATTAGAATCATCAAATTCATAACCTAGACAGAGAACTCCCAATTCATAGCTTACATTCTATCCTTGAAAATCTCAAATAAACAGATTTAATATGAGTTAAGTTATTCTTACTAAAAGAGTCTACTTATTAATCCCACCGTTTAATTTAACATCTTAGATGTCATAAATCAATTCTCCAAATTGTAAATTGATCCAATAGTGAAAATATGTAAAAATAATAATTTACTATTCATGGTTCTATCTAAAAAATCTAAAAAAAAAAGAGAGTTCAAAATGTACTTAATAACTCATACTTCAGAGATTGTATTAACGACCCAACCATTGAATTCGACGAGTATGAAGTCTAGGATTAGATGACAAATTGGAGCCCGATCCAATAGTTCATGAACTCGTAAATAGCACTTTATTGAGACTGTCTCAGTTTTATTTAATTTATTTTTAACTCTTCTTTACTACCACTTATATATAGGCTCTTAGAGCTCTTTCTTATCATCATTTAGTCAATGTGAGACTTCTCAAAATTGGCATTTTATCCAAACTCCTGAGCCTTCCCTGATTCAATATTTTGCAGTACTTCTACATATAAAACCATTAGAATTCTCCCTATAAAATTAGCTTTTGGCCAAGAGACAAATATTTTTCATTTTAGAAGTTTAAATGTTCAATGCTTATTCCTATTGATCTATCACAATGCTCATAGATGAATATTTAAATAAAGTTAAGATAAATGTTAAATAAGAAGAACCTCCTTCTTCTTGTTTGTCTCTAAATGAAATAAAAGGATGTTTCTAAAAGGAGCAAATGATTTAGGAGAATTATATTGCATAATTAGTTGGCAAAGTTTTTTAACATGAGGGGAAAAATTGAGTAACTAGAAAAGAAAATACATAAAATGCATTATTGTTGTCAAATAAAGATCCTCAAATATATGGTAGTATAAACTAGAAGTTCATTAAAGATTGCATTCATAAAATATTATAAAATATCTGTTAGATATAATCATTGACCTAAATGAGAATCACTAAATCTCATATTGCACTAAAAATGTTGTAATTAGTATAAACAAAAGCGAGACATGCCTGAAGTATAAGATATTAATCGATTCCAATTTAAATATCTTGGATAAAGAGGAATCTAAAATATAGAGGTCATATTGAGGAGGTATTACTCTAAAAGAGTGCTAAGACATAAGAAGTTGCAAAAAATCAAAAAGAGGTTCAGGTTCCTGAGAAGTAATGAAGAGAATTTGATAAATTATGTCACAAAAAAAATGAAACTGAAAAGACAAAGTTGTCAAGAATGATTTTGATAATAGTATCATGAGATTAAAAGGGGATCTTGTACATAGATTTGTCGTGCAAATCAGACACAAAATTGACAAAAAAGAAAAGTATAAGGGAAAAGATTGATATTCCTCTATATTTCATTGATTCAAGCATGGTTTTTATAGAATTATATGTTTAAATTTGGAATTAATTGTGATGAAATACTAATAATTGTTTGGAAGGAGTGTTCTGTAATTTCATAAGAATTCAGGTTCAAAAATCAAGAAACAAATATTCAGGAACTTGTTGTGCAAAAGTGGCAAGGCTTTCCATGAAAGGTGTCATAATGGATTTCGAGATGCGCCATGGCGAATTTAGTTCACCAGGTAGCTTAGAGTCACTAATCCGAACGACACCATTTTGGACATACACCATGATGGATGATCATAGGTGTTGTGACAGATGACAGGAATCAGCAATTTAAACCAGAAAACACATGACAGGATTAGGAGGAAGAAGGAACTAGATCTTGGAGCTCCAAAAGTGAAGGATGCGGATCCTGAAGTGGTTTGTCAGTTGAGGGCGTTTAATTACAAGGAGGGTGGAGCATTCAAGGGGAGTGATTTTTCAGTTTTTAGACTGAGTGGATAATCTTCATCTCTGTTTTTTAGTTCTCCTTGAATCCTCCATCCAGATCTTCCATTTTCCAACATCACCATCACTGTGATGAAGTTCACATCCTCCAGCCTGAATCTTCCATCCTCTAGCTATGGTTGATATTTCTTTTGAAAGTGGCTGAACCTCTATTTGATCAATCTCATCTCATTAGAAATCAATTCAATTAAAGCTTTTAAACTCTAATTAAAGCAAGAAAGGCAGTAAAGGCAAAGTTGTTTCTCCTAAGAATCATTCATCTCATTGATTTCCAATCTCAAAACATTCTTTGTTCTAAACTCTTGATTTATTGATTATAGCACTTGATTAAGGTTCTAGAAATGAGTTTATCTCAGTGCCAATGCATTCACCTAATTTCTACCCTAATTTGTGACTTAATCACTTAATAACACTGTTGGACATTTGAGTTCCTTGAGATCGATCTCTGGTTAAGCATCATCTACTGCATTAATAAGAGTAATTAAATTTGGTTTTAAGTGACATAAGATCAAATTTTTAGCACTGTTGCCAGGGAACTCTGTCTCCCTGGTGTTAGTAATATTTTGGTGTACTTAGGATAGAATTAGGTTGTGTTTTTCTAGTTTTTCTTTAGTTGCTGTATTGTTGAAGGGTTTTGGAAATTGGATTCTTTGACTTTTTGGCTAATCATACTTTGGTTTCATCATGTAACTCACTCATTGCCTTTTAACTTGTAGCCATTCTCACTCTAAAGTTTGCCCCAGTTGCTTTATAACAATTGCTTTTGAGTATCCTCAGATTTCAGGGTAGTTGATGCAATTTAGTGCTAATTTTTGGTTATTTTGCCATAGACACCACGACTCCTCAGAGTATCCGCCGCAGTGCCTGTGCTTGTTTTGCTCTTGGTGTAAAGCACTGTAGCGCCTTACGGAATCTACTGTAGCGCCTGTGCTTCCTTAGCTCTTAGTGCCTCTTAGTCCCAGAGGCCGCGGTGCCTAAAGTCAAAGGTTGCAGCGTATGTGCCTGATTCACACTTCTGTTATTTTAATCAATCCTTCTAGTTGGTTTTGGTGCATGACCAGGGACAAAATATTTTATCCATTAGATAGGGAGATAAATAAAACACTTAGACTTTTGAAAAAGAATAAAAATTAGGACATAAGCACAAGCATATACCCTCACTCATCTTCTTCATTTAGTGTTAGTGAGTCAATTGAACCTGTACTTGATCTGAATCTGGTTTAGGTCAATTCTGTGATAGTCATTTTGTAATGGAGGGGCAAGAGAATCAAGCTCCTAATGAAGGGAAAAATAATTGTCAAAATAGAGTCAATGCTAAACTAAATGATGCAGGCCCCAGACCCCCACAAATACCCCCTAATAGGCAACACTAAGATGAACAATAAGCTGAGAACATGTAGTGCCATATCCCTAGGAATCCTGATGATGATAATAGGAGTATTAGGGAATTGAATAACTTAACTATTAATTGTACACCTAGAGGGTTTCATACTCATTGTAACATCCCAAATTTTGGCTCATAGATACAAGTAATAGCACAAGGAAAGGATAATTATTAAGTCCAATGCAACGAAAGTCCCGGAGATCCCTCAGAAGGAAAAAGAGATTTTCCAAGGGTAAAAATGTGTAAAACAATAGTATTTGGGGACTAAAGAATGATGAACTGGAAATAACTAAGGGCCAGAGGTTATGCCAGAAACTTGCAAGAGATGGTTCTGAAGGTTAGGCCTAAGGAGAGACCAAATTGCAAAGAAAAGATTCCTAGACCAAGTAGGGACCTAATGTAAATAATAAAAGTTCTTGTCAGCCAATGCTCAGAGTTAGCAAAAAGGGCCCAAATGACTTAGAAAAATTCCAAAAAAATGGGAATAGGATCCCAGAGCCGATATAAGGCTAGAAATGACAGAAATGCCCTGAAGTTATTCCAGGGTTTTAGACAATTTGAGATGGTAACTTAAATTGAATTATTTAAGCTATGAGACGGTCTCAAATAACCAGGAAAAACTGGGAAACAGTAGTTGAGGAATTTACACAGATTGTAAAATTAATTCCGTCCCTAGAAACTGACAAGGTTAGCTTTAATTAAATTTAAAGCCTATTTATACCCTATCGGGGGAAAGTCAAAATAGCTGTCTAGAGTTTGACTTTTGACCCGAGAAAAATTAGAGGAATTTCCCGTGATGAAAGGGAAAGAATGAAACCCAGAGACAGATCAACGGAGTTACGAGCTGATAAAAAGAATTCAGAGACGGTAACCTTGATTAAGTATTATTTAATAATATTTCTGGAAAAAGGAGAAAGAAAATATCTAAAGACCATCATGACAGCACTGAGTCAACATGTTGAGTCACCAAATGCAATCATGACACCTACGAATTAGCATGCTGAGTCACCAAGTGCAATCATGATACCTATGAGTCATCATGCTGAGTCAGCAGAAGATATTTATAGACAGTATAAAAATCAAAACGTAGTACAAGAATATTTTAGACAATCCTTTGTCTACCCGTTATAGTGAAATCTCTACTGCGTGACTCAGTAAGGTTAAGTAGCCTATCAGTAGAGCTAATTATTTTCATCTATGCTCCTCTAAGATGGCACCATATATGTACTTAATTAAGATGAGAAAATGGTGTCAGAACATGTCCCAGTGGTATTGGGTCAGTCAGGACTCAAAAAAGTACTCGATACCGTGCATAATGGCAAAATACCTAGAGGAATGCTTAAGGGCTATATTTTGCACGAATTTTATATTAATGTCCTCCCTATTTTAATGCCAAAATGATGAAGGAATATGGAAGAGACAAGTGTACGGTTAGATGGGAAAAGAAGGTATTACGTGTATAGTTGAATGCAAGACACGTGTACGTCAGATGCAAGACACGTGCGCGGTTGGATTAAAGACATGTGGCTTGATGATGTAAGCATGATGTCATCAAGATGAGGTAAGCATGATGTCATAGGACACGTCATCACAAGATAAAAAGAGAAAATGGATGGTCCAGATCAAGCCACGTATTTTTAAGACCAACGGCTGAGATTCAGTCTTGTTTTCTATAAATACCCCTCCTCTCCCTATCATTTCGTCCAAGCATAAGGAACCCATGGGGAAGCTCTTGCAAAATGGTTTCTAGAGAGAGAAAGAAGAGGGAGAAAGAAAGGCCAAGTAGTCCCAAGCCAGATCAAGCTCTACAAAAAGGTATGTGTGCCGTTTTTGATTTAGTTTCTACCTCCCTTGTTATTTTTGAGCCTGGTGGTTGGTTTGATTGGAGTTTTGTTGATTGAAATCCTATGGAGAGGTGCTGCACAAAATTAATGAGGTTAGGGAAAGATGAAATAGATGTTAGAAGCATGTTTAAAGGCTTGGAAACAACAAGAATCAAGTGGTTCTGTGTTGATTTTGTAAGAAATCCAACTTTCCCTTAATTTGTGATTCTGTTTGGCCTTGAGTGTTCTAAATGGTTAGGATTGGATTTTGATTGTTTTGAGCTTGGAAATGGATTCTGCATGTAAAATGTAGCATGTGGAAATAAGTTTAGGAAGATTGGAATTAAAACTCAAAAGTTAGAATTCAATTATGTTCAAGAAAGAGCCAAGAAAGAAATAGGTTGGTGTCTTGGTTCTAATAAATGTTTGGCATTGTGTATGGATGTGTTTAGGACCTTGGAACATCCAAGAGGATGTTTAATGGTGTTGACCAAAAATCCATAGGTTGGAAAGACAAGGGAATCAAAGGAAAAGCAAGAGGAAAGCCATGTTACAAGGTATTGAACTTACCTATATTGTCTGCTTGATATGTATGCTTGCGTGATGTGGTTGTGTTGGAATGATGTGACTAAGCTATGATGAAATGTCTACAAAGTTATGTTTGCAAGTTTATATTATATTTTGCCTTGGCAATATGTTATGAAAGCATGAAATGTTTTAGCTTACTTTCCATGGCATTCATGTGTTAATATTATAACATGTCATGCATGTGCATTATATCTTGCATGCTTATGGGTAGTGTTTGCTACTGAGATTCTCCCGAATCTCACCCTCCCTTAACAACCCCTAATAGGCGCTACAAGCTTGAAGGAAAAATTAAGAAGTGGAAATGCAAGATAAAGGGAAGAAACCAAGCATGTTTTATGTTTCCATAACATGCTATGTTATGTAACTATTATGTTAATTCATGTTATAATCATGTCATGTATATTCGATGATGTTTAAAGTGTTTATGGTATGTAAGATGGCATGAGATTATGTATGGAAATAGTATATGCAATGCCAACATGGGAAATGTAAGAAATGAATTTATTTGAAAATGTTGAATTAAGTTAGGGAGTTAGAGAGTCCCTAAATGAGCCACAAATTGGTGTTAATAATGACATAGATAAAATGAATGAATTTTGCCATGAGATTTAGTGAGTATTTAGAGCACATCCTGAGCTTTAAAACAAGTGGTAGATCACATAAAATGGATGTGTATGCTAAGAGTTATGGCTGTTGAAAGTTGAGACAAGATTTTTGGAAAACATTGTTTTGACCAAATGAACAGTAATCTTTGATGAATAAACTGTACGAATTGGCAAGGATAAGTCCAATTGGATTTTTTTCCCTTAAAGAGCCTTCAAACAGTTTTTTGTAGAATTTTAGAGCATCTCAATATGATTTTTATAGAATTAGTTATGATTTTTCAAAATTGGACCTGAAATCTAAATTTAAACAGTGAATAGTAATCTGAGTAGTTATGTTGAAATTTTTAATCTACGGGCTTGTATTTTGACCTGCTTGAACCGTAACACTTACGAATGCGTACTCTGAGAGGTTAAAGGTAGGGTGTTTCACTCATGATCTTGGTTTTTGATATAAAAGGTGGTTTGATCAGTACCTTACCCAAATTTTATAGACTTACAGGTAATGAACCATATCAGTATTTAGACTTGATGTACTCAATTTGTGCAACTATGAAGCCACCTGGAGCTTCTTTGAAAGATGTATTGAGAAGTGTCTTCCATTTCACACTCGAGGGGAATGCTAGATAATGGTTAACCATCCTTCCTCAACATTACTCCACTCTAACATAGGAGCAACTCAAGAAAGCTTTCCTAGGTAAGTATTTCCCAGCTTTAAGAACTTCAAGGCATAGGAGGGAAATTTATGGAGTATCCCAACAAGACCAAGAGTCTCTCTATGGCTGCTGGACTAGGTTCTTAGCTTTAGTGAGCAAGCATCCCAACTATCAATGTTCAAAATCAAACCTTGTATAATACTTCTATGAAGGATTATTGGTTTCCTATAAGGAGACTATTGATGCTGCTGCATATGGATCAATCCTAGAGCTCACTCCTAATAATGCCCGGAGTCTACTGGAAAGGATGGCCAACAACAATCAACAGTACTACATAAGAGAATCTCAAAGAGGGCAAGTGTCTTCTTTAAACCCTTTACAAGATAGTTTGCTGGAGAGATTGTTGCATATCACTGAAAAGATAGATAAAAGAGTGGAAAATTTAGAAAAGCAAAGAAATGTGAAGAACTATAATACTGTTAACTACTCTTAAGCATTAGTTGGACCATCATGTGAACATTGTGTCTCAACCATGTATATGAGTGATGATTGTCCAAGTCACTATGAGGAAGTTTATGCTATGTACCAAAATAGGCAAGGACAATACTCACAGAGGAACCCATATTCATCAACTTATAATGAGGGTTAGAGTAATCATCCCAATTTGAGATGGAAGACTAATGATGATAGGCATTTGACTTCACAACAGAGATCTCAGGATCAAAGGCCACCCTTTGATTCAAATTCAAGAGTCATAGTTCTTACTCAAAACACTCCTTCAAATGATGGTGTTGCTGAGTTGGTTAAAGCTATGAAAGAAGGAATAAGTGATTTGGGCACAAGAATTGAAAGTACTGCAGCCTCTTCTAATTCCAAACTTGTTGCCATGGAAAGTAAGTTTGATAACAAGTTTGAACAGTAGGAGAATAAAACAAACAATCTTTCTGGCTATGTCACTTAACTTGTTAACTCATTGAGTAAAGTGCAAGCGAAAATTAGAGGGAATTTGCCCTCCAATACTGTAGTAAATCCAAAGTCTCTGAATGCAATATCTTTAAGGAGTGGGAAGCAAGTAGGGCCTAGGGAAAAGCAAGTAAGATTTACAGAAGAATGCTATCACAAGGAATCAAGTTCTAGTTTAGAAGAGGATGCTATAACTACTGCACAATCTGAAAGTGGAAAGGAGAGGAAACTCTTGCACCAAAAGAGAGAATCTCACACATATCCTAGAGATAAGGAAGAAGCTGATCACACATATCCTAGAGATAAGGAAGAAGCTGAACCTTCCCAAGTACAAGAAGAAAACATAGAAGTCACAAGCAACAAGAATTCAATGCATACTTCTCAAATGATCAAGCAAAGAGAGAAGGAGGTAAAAATTTCTGATTTACCATTTCCTAATTCATTTGTAGTTTCTAGAAAATTGTCCAATGATCAACTTGAGAAGGATGCTATGAATTTGTTTGGTAAACTTGCTATGAATGTGCCTTTACTTGATTTCTTGAAAGGAGTACCTAAATACATGAGATTTTTAAAGGAACTATGCACTAACAAACAGAAATGTAAACCTAATGAGAAAGTGCAATTGGGCTTTAATGTTTCTGTCATTTTTAAACCCCCAACTACCCATTAAGTGTGTTGATCCTGGATCTTTCGCAATACCTTACATTGTTGGTCAATTAAATATTACTAATGCTTTTTTGGATTTAGGAGCTGTAGTTAATGTGATGCCTCTTTCTTTATACAGATCTTTAGGCATTTAAACCATTAAGAGCACTAACACGTTAATACAACTTGCTGAAAGGACCATTAGGAAGCCAAAGGGATTGTTGGAAGTTAAGGACTTGGTTATCCCTACAGATTTTTACGTTTTGGATTTGGACACCCTACCCTATGTTCAAGAAACATTGATTTTGGGTAGGTTATTCCCTAGAATTGCTAATACAGTAGTAAGTTTGAAAGATGGATACATAACCATGGAAGTAGGGGATAAGAAAATTCAATTTGATGTTTATGAAGCAATGAAACATCCCTTTGAAGAACATTCACTTTTGGGTGTTAGTGCTATTGATTGTTTGATTGATGAGGCTGTAGAAGAGTATGAGTGCTATTTGCATAAATTGACTGAGGAAGAAACTTTGGATACAGGTTTTTTTTCTCTTGATGTTAATTCTCTTTTCTGCCTTGATTCATCTTTGGACGATAAAGATGATGTCTGTACTATCTTTGATAGTTGATAGCTCAGTTTCCACTTTATCATCTTTTTCTTTTGGTCTATCTTTTATTAATGATGAGGTATTTTCTCATGTATCAAGCCATGAGCTTGGAAAGGATTTTGTGTCTGATTTTGCAGAATTGTTGCTGGCCCAAAGTATATTGAACAAGGAAAAGGAAGAAGATAATACGGGATTCAATGATAAGAAGCAAGAGGATATAGTTTGGCAATCACCCAAGTTCAGATTACTAAGAAAAAGGAAGAAAACAAAAATTTTGCTCCAGAATCTATACTTACTTCTTCTACTCCATTTTAGTTCAATTGTGCCCACTCTTTACATACTATACGATACCTTGCCAATTTCTTCTCAAGCCTTGCTGTAGAAGTGGACCAAAGAAAGAAAAGTCAAGGTGAGGAACAACAAGTAGTTAATTCTTTCATAGCAATGAAGGGGGAGGATATACTCAACTCTTCAGTACAAGATAGGGGGTTTTCTAACCTTATTTCTCCTGAAATTGATGTTACTTCTATAGGGCATGCATCATTTGATTCATCTTGTAATCATACATATTCTCCACACACGCCTTTAGCGTGTTTAGCTATTTTAGAGCTTAAGGAATTAGTACCTTTTGTCTTTAAACGACCAGAATTGGAAACTTGAACTATTGCCTTCTCACTTGAAATATGCATATCTAGCTGAAAAATGATAAACTTCTTGTGATCATAGCTAGCACCTTATCTGATATTGAGGAAAAGAAATTGCTCACTGTTTTGAAAAGAAATAAAAAGGCAATAGGTTGGTCTATGGCTGATATCCCTGGTATTGCCCCCTCTATCTGCATATATAAAATTTTACTTCATGAAGGAGCAAAACCAGTGAGACAACCACAGTATAGACTTAATCCACTCATCTTAGATGTTATGAAAAAGGAAGTGACTAAACTTTTTAAGTGCCGGAATTATATAGTGGGTTAGTCTTATGCAAGTAGTTCCAAAAAATGTGTTATCACTATTGTTAAGAATGAAAAGAATGAATTAATTCCAACAAGGGTCCAAAACTCATGGAGGGTATGTATTGATTACAGAAAATTGAATGATGCCACACGTAAAGATCACTTTCTTCTACCTTTTATTGATCAAATGCTTGAGAGATTGGTTGGAAGAACTAACTACTGCTTTCTAAATGGTTTTTCAGGTTATTTCCAGATTCCTATCACTTCTGAAGAACAAGATAAGATCACATTCACTTGTCTATTTATTTAGGACACTTGCCTACAGGAGGATGCCTTTTGGGCTATGCAATACCCCCGGTACTTTTCAAAGGGCTATGATGTCCATTTTTAGTGAATTTCTAGGCTCATCTATGGAAGTGTTTATGGATGATATTACTGTGTATGGTGACACATTTGATGATTGTCTGGAAAGTCTAGATAGGGTTTTGTCTAGGTGTATTGATAGGAATTTAATCCTGAATTTTGAAAAATATCATTTTATGGTTAACAATGGAATTGTCTTAGGCCATCTAGTCTCTAGGAAAGGAATTGAAGTAGACAAAGCTAAAATTGAAGTTATTGCTTCTTTGCCTTATCCCACTAACTTGAAAGAACTTAGGTCATTCCTTGGACATACTGGCTTTTATAAAAGATTTGTGAAAGATTTCAGCAAAATAGCAAATCCTCTGTCTAGGGTTATGCAAAAGGATATGGAATTTATTTTTGATGATGTATACAAAAAGGCTTTTGATTCATTAAAAAGCATACTTGTTTCTCCACCTATACTTTCTGCACCTGATTGGAACTTAGATTTTGAACTTGCTTGTGATGCATCTCATACTTCAATTGGTGCTATGCTAGGTCAAAAAGTAAATGAGTTGTCTCAAGTCATTGCATATGCATCTAAAAACCCTTGACAATGCACAAATCAATTACACAACCACTGAAAAGGAACTTTATGCTATTATATTTGCTTTAGACAAGTTTAGACCTTATCTTCTTACATCAAAAGTGGTTGTCTATACTGACCATGCTGCTATCAAGTTTTTGTTTAGCAGACTATGTTGTAGACTATTTGAGTTGGTTGCCAGTAGGAACTAGGGGAATTTCTGACCCCAATCTGATTTGTGATGAATTTCCAACTACTGATCATTGTTCTATAGCTTCTCATGACCCATGGTTTGCTAACATAGTCAATTTTCTTGCTAATGGTTTAATCCTTGCTACGTTTTCTCATTTTCAGACTCAAAAGCTCAAAAGTGAAGCCAAGTATTACATTTGGGAACCACCTCACTTACAGAGGATATGCAATGACCAATTGATTAGACGCTGTGTCCCAAATGAAGAAATTCAAGGCATCTTGGAGGTATGCCATTCTCATGCTTGTGGAGGCCATTTAGTACTAAGAAGACTTTAAGGAAGATTTTGGAATCTGGATTTTATTGGCCTACTCTCTTTAAGGATGCTTATGAGTTTTGTAAGAGTTGTGACAAATGTCAAAGGTTTGGAGGTAATACTAAAAGGAATGAGATGCCTCAATATCCTATCCTCTTTTGGAAATCATTATATTCTCTTAGCTGTGGATTATGTTTCAAGATGGATTGAAGCTATTCCCACAAAGAAAGATGATGCAATCACAGTTTCAAAGTTCATAAAGTCACATATCTTCACACAGTTTGGAATCCCTAAAGCTATGATAAGTGATCGTGGGACTTACTTTTGCAACAAGCTACTAAATGGGTTGTTCTCTAAGTTTGGGGTTACTCACAAGATGTCCACAGCCTATCACCCCTAGACTAATTGTCAGATAGAGGTTTCCAATAAAGAGATTAAACAGATTTTGGAGAAGATAGTTAAACCATCAAGAAAGGACTAGAGCATCAAATTGGAAGAAGCTCTGTGGGCCTATAAGACTACATACAAGACACCTATAGGAATGTCACCCTATAGGGTAGTCTATGAAAAAGCTTGTCATCTCCTGGTTGAATTAGAGCATAGGGCTTTATGGGCAATTAAAGCATAGAATTTGGATTTTGAAGCTACTATAATGGAAAGGAAATTGCAACTCCAAGAGGTAGAAGAAATTTGAATGGAAGCTCATATGAGAGCTCTAGAATATATAAGGAGAAGACAAAAATCATTCATGACAAAGGAATTTTAAGGAAGCAATTTCATGAAGGTGATAAGGTTCTGTTGTTCAAGGCTAAGTTCAAGTTTAAACATGAAAAATTGAAAACCAAGTGGGATGGGCCTTATCTAATTACCAAAGTACACCTCCTTGGAATAGTTGAATTAATAGATGAAAAAAGTGGCCAAAGTCTGAAACTTAATGATCACTTACTCAAGTTATATCATGAGAACTTCCATCCCTCATGAGGCTACAAGTTGTTTCTTCTACCTTATATTCTCATGTGCTTTTATCTACATATTTGAATTTACTAAAAGAACAAGTGTGGGGGAAACCCTTTTCTTTTAGCTCAGGAAAATTTTTGTTTGTTTGTTTTATTTTAATTGCTTTCCTGTTTGCATGGCTCATTGGTTTTGTACTGGGGACAATATTATGTCTAAGTGTGAGGGAGATAAGTATTTATCAATGGCTTAATTAGATGATGATTGTATTAGTATTTGAGTTGTGATTGAAGTAATTGAGCCATGTTTTGCAATTGAGCATGTGATTTAATTCAAAGGGTTTTGGTTCTTAATGATGCATTACATGTTCCAATGATTTAGAGCTGCATTTGTTAGGATTTGAATGATAATTTTTATTGGAAAATATGGTTCTGTAAAAAGCATCACAGCTCTTTGAGTAATCCGTCGTAGTGCCTAACGAAGATACGGTTTTGTGAAAACCACCGCGACTTGTTCAAAAATGCGCCACAGTGCCTGCTCCTGAACAAAGGTAAACACTCCTTTATGATATTAAATGCTACTAAGTATTTGCTTTGTGCTGGTTTAGAATTTTTTTAAGGAAGAGGAAATTGGATTTATTCACTTAACACTTTGTCATTAGTTCAAAACCCTGTTTGAAAATCAATTCATAACCCATGATGTATTCTTACAAGCTGGAAATCTATGTTGCAATTATGTCAGAATCTATGCTTAGTTGATGTAATTCTTGTTACAAACCTCTTCTGTGGGACTGATTGCAACACCTTAAGTTTATACCAATTAACTTACCTTGCAGAAACATTTGGAATCACTTTTGAAGATTACAAGTTATGAAAAAGAACGTTTGAAAATTTATATGACCCTTAAGTATAAGAAAAGGCTTAAAAATTTGAAACGTTTTCATTTTCCCAGTTCAGGTTATGACTTAGCGCTTTCAGGTCATGACTTGAGGTCACATAGGCTATTTTTGTCTTCAGGTCACGACCTCAACTTCTTAGGTTGCGACCTCAAGTCACAGAATGCTTCTATGCACTATTCACATTTCACTGAAATCTTTGCCAACTTTAAAAATTCATAACTAATTGTAAAAAAATCAAAATCAACTAATTCTAAGTTCTATGGAAAGCTCTTTAGATAAAGTTTTGAGGAAAAATAGTTTCTGGACTGGTTTCCTTGAAAACCTTACTGTTTATTTGGTCATCTTTGGATTTTTACCTTACTTTTGTCTAACTTTGGAAAGGCATAGCTTTCTGCTCGGTTATCAAAATCAAGCAAACTACCCCTCATGTTAAAGAGAAAAATCAGATCTCTTTGCTCACCAAATTTCACAACCTAACTCACTAATTTCCTCAAATGGTTGTGGGTTTAACTTTGATCCATTTTAGTTGACATTTTACCCCTTTAAAAGGGTAACTTAACTTAATTGATCATTTACCATCATAACATACTTTAATTAGCTATATTAGCTATTTCTAATCATATTTGTATACTTCTAACCATAGTTATGCTATTAGAAACTTAAAGCATGCTTATTATTACATTCTTCCAAAATAGAAAAGTTCAAGGCCATATAAAGTCACTATGGCTTACTACCTCTTTAAGTAAGAGCCAACTCCCTTCTTTTACCCTTGGATGTTGAAGACCCTAGAGTTTGTTTAAATATTGGGATAAGATTCTTAGAGAATCTTAGTAGCAATTGCATACATTATCAAGGTCACACAATACATTGCAAATTAAGCTACATGCATGCATACTTTAACTTTATGTTCATGCTATGGCAAGGACATATATGATCATAAGCATTCATAGCACTCAACATAGTATAAGCCAAGGCATAAATTGCATGGAGGCAACATCATATAACATAACATTCTCATCCACCTCATAACATAACAAGTTAGCAAAACACATAGCCATAATTATACAAAGC
This sequence comes from Neltuma alba, assembly GCF_004799145.2. Lineage (NCBI taxonomy): Eukaryota > Viridiplantae > Streptophyta > Magnoliopsida > Fabales > Fabaceae > Neltuma > Neltuma alba. The sequence continues at coordinate 29,160 of NW_021633705.1, forward strand.
AAGGTGACACTCTAATATAATAGATTGTAAAGCTACCTTGAATGCTTTCTTTCCTTTTGAACTCTTTCCTCTTGACTAGATCTTTGCCCCTTTTTTTGTGTATAGCCTATTAGGAAACCAATGACACAACATTAAGTATCATTGCAACTTCACAATTTAACATAACCCCTTAAACCCCTTTTTCTTGGGTTTTAGGGTTTATTTTTCTAGCTTTGATTCTTAAACTTTCTTGGGCCTTTCCTATATAATTTTTCATGTAGAATTCAATTATCACATTAATTTTATGAAAATTCAATTCCTACCCTACTAACTTGATTTGACCGAACTCCATAAATAATCATAGGAAAAAGGAGTTTCAACAAAACTAACATGTAATCACTTAATCCTTAACCTTTAACCATGCTTAATCTTAACCATACATCATCTAAACTATTTCCTATCATTTTGATAAAATTTGGACAACACTTTTCCTTAGAAAAATGACTTTCCATCATCATCAAAATTGTATAAAACCAACATATAACCATTATAACTTGAAATAGAAGAATTATAGAAGCTTATCTTGCTTCTAAGTGACTTCCTCTCACTAAAACTCTTCTCTTTCTCTTTCTAAATGAAATTTTACAAGAGGTTCCCTACCTGAAAGGTCTTGCATGAAATAAACATGTGGGGGTATTTATAGGCTTCATATTTTCATTAATTCCACACATGCCCTTCTTGCATAAGAAAGATCTAGGCCTTTCAATTTTTACCTCTTTCCACATGTACAAATCTTAGGCTATGTGGCTTAGTATGTTGACACTTGGATGGTGAGTCACTAGGGCTTATGTCATCTCTTCTTATCCATTAAGATTAACCAGGCTTTAATCAAGGTTAACTCTCTTAATTCTTTGATTAACTTGGCTAATTACCCTTCTAGAAACTTTTGACTTTTCAAAGATAGATGGTTGAATCGTAGCCATCTAACGAACCATGTTTGCCATGTGTCAAGATCTTATGGAAGATGACTTAACCATAATCATCTCTACTTATCTCTAATTAGATTTTAATCTAACTTGATTTATTATTTTCTTTTCTTTTTTTCTTTTTATTTTCTTTTCTTGGCCAATTTGGGCGTGACATGTGTCCTTGAGAATCTGTAGGAAATTTTACCACCCCGGTTGTCCTGACAGCCATTGAGTTTTAATATAATATTGGTTTATTTTATCTGATAGCCGAAAAATTTTAGTATCTCAGAATTCTTATATCAGCTCACCATTAATTATATCTCAGTAAAGAAAAATTTCCTGATTAATTTCATAATTTTTCTCCCCCGTAACTCTTTAAATTGCCGCTTATGTAAAAACAGACAATCTACCGATATTAATTCAGCTCTAAATTCAATTAAAGCTAACCTCCTCATCATTTAAGGTTGGAAATAATTTTATAAATCTTCATAACTCCTAAATGAATTTTCCTTAAGTTTTCATAATTTTCTAAGATCTCTAGGTATTTTTAATAATTAATATCAGCTAATTTTTCCTAGTTTAACCAAAATATTAATAATTAGAATAATTTTTAATAAATTATTTTTATCCTGTATTTACTTCCTGGACCTTAAATACCATTCTATAGCATTAATTCTATTTTTCATGATTTACTGGAAATTTTTAGGATTTTCATACACTAATTATGATAATACCCTTTATAGACTAATCATTTTAAAAATGACAATTTGGTCCTTTTCCAGTTTTTACTTCAATTATTGTGCTGTTTATCTATCTTTTACCTCACCTGGCCTTGGTCAACCCTAATTCCTTCATTAATCATGCTAAAGATATTAGGGTGTGACATATTTACCTATTTCTAGGTTGGAAATTTTGGGATGTTACACTAATTTTGGTGGCAGGTAAGTTAGTGACTAGATATGGTTCAATTAAAGCAAGTGGGTGAGAAAAAACCCACATGGAAGGAAATTGAGCCTATATGTTCTGAATTTGTGTGCACACTCTCTAGTCTTATGTTCCTCTAGAACTTGTCCTAACTCTTCATTGAGACTGCATTTTGATATGTGAAGGATGCAAATGATAGAGGCATTTTATTCTAAACATATTTTGACCTAAACACAAACCCTTTCACATTTAACCCTTGTTCACCCTTTGAACCTTCACTTTCATTTCACTCATTACTTTTTAGTAAGTGTTTTGCATGAATTACACTTGGTTTTTCACTTTGAAAAATACATCATTAATGTCTATATCTTTGTCTTCTTGGGTTTGGATGCCAATAAAAAAAAAGAAATAGAAAAAGGCAAGAAAAAAATAAAAGTCATAGAAAAAGAAAATAAGTTGCAACAAAAGATTAAAAATTTGAGATAAAGCATTTCATGGTGGTTTAAAGAGTAAGGATTTTTGTTCCAAAAGTTTGAATTTGCATATTGGTGTCTTTTCATGATTATACTTTAGCTCAATTTGAATTGATACTTTGCTACTCATGCATTTCACTTGTCAGTTCACTCATCCCATCTTAGCCTTTTTCAACATTACAACTTTAAGAAAGACCTCTTGATGCAATGAACTCATATGGTACAGTGGTGGAGATGTTGAGAATTTTGACAAGCTTATGGTAGGATATAGACTAAAAGAGAGGAGAGAAAATCTAATTGTTGGTGAGTACAGAGAAACACTTTAATATGAGAGTCTCTCATTTCACTTGTAATGATTAAGCTATGTTTAGCATTAATTTTCATTGATTGAAAGTTTCGTAGGTTGGCTTACTCAAGGGATAATACAACTAGTGTATGGATTTTATTTAGATTGCACTTGGATTGACACTTTTGTTAAAAATGTTTTAGGGAATGCATTGATCATCCTTTGCCCGGAGTGCAAAGTGCTATTGTCGGGGACTTTGATATTTCTCTATGTTTCATTGATTCTAGCATGGTTTTTATGGAATAATATGTTTAAATTTGGAATTAATTGTGATGAAATACTAATAATTGTTTGGAAGGAGTGTTCTGTAATTTCATAAGAATTCGGGTTCAGAAATCAAGAAACAAACATTCAAGGACTTGTTGTGTAAAAGTGGCAAGGTTTTCTGTGAAAGGGGCCAATGGATGTCGAGATGTGCCACAGCGGATTTAGTTCAACAGGTAGCTCAGAGTCACTAATCCAAATGACACCATTTTGGACATGTGCCACGGCGGATGACCGTAAGCACTGCGGCGGATGACAGGAATTAGGAACTTAAACCAGAAAACGTGTGATAGAATCAGGAGGAGGAAGGAATCAAATCTTGGAGCTCCAAAAGCGAAGGACGCGGATCCTGAAGTAGTTTGTCAGTTGAGGGGCATTAATTACAAGGATGGTGGAACATTTAAGGGGATGATTTTTCAGTTTTCAGGCTAAGTGGATCATCTTCATCTCTGTTTTTCGGTTCTCCTTGAATCCTCTATCTAGATCGTTTATTTTCCAACCATCACTGTTGTTGCTATGAAGTTCACATCCTCTAGCTTAAATCTTCCATCCTCCATGTCCAGTTAAGCTTCAAGGATTTCTAGGAGCTATAATGGAGCCTGAGCCATGGTTTTAATAGGGAAGAGTTTAGAGTTTATAGGTGTTTAATTTTAGTGACATTTTGATTGTTTTGTCAATCTTTGTTTCTAGATTCAGACTCCTCTCTATCCACTTCTATGATTTGAGATTTGGTTAATTGTATTCAGAGGTTATCTTCTTGATTTAGAGTAATGATGTGTGATTCTTTAGCTAGCTCTAGTTATGGATTTATACATTGTGATTGAGTTCTTGAGAAGTACTGGTTGATATTTCTTTTAGAAGTGGCTGAATCTCTATTTAATCAATCTCATCTCATTAGAAATCAATTCAATTAAAGCTTTTAAACTCTAATTAATGCAAGGAAGGCAATGAAGGCAAAGTTATTTCTCCTAGGAATCATTCATCTCATTGATTTCCAATTTCAAAACATTCTCTATTCTAAACTCTTGATTTATTGATTAGTAGCATTTGATTAAGGTTCTAGAAATGACTTCATCTCAGTGCCAATGCATTCACCTAGTTTCTGTTCCAATTTGTGACTTAATCACTTAATAACACTATTAGACATTTGAGTTCCTTGAGATCAATCTCTGGTTAAGCATCATCTACTGCATTAATAAGAGTAATTAAATTTGGTTTTAAGGGACATAAGATCAAAGATGCAATAGAAATATGATTATATTCTTTCAATATGTGAAAATTATGGACCAAACACATGAAATACAAAGTTATTATTTGAGATATCAACATTTGTGTGAAAATAAAATTTTCACAAAGGTACTTATTAAAAAAAAAAAAAAGATTTTCACCAAGGTCTAACAAAGATTATGATAAGGCATATTAATTTGTGGTGGATAAATAATTTTTGCATATATTACTACTTTGATAGTATATAAAAAGGAAATATACATCTGAGATATTGTTATAGCCTATGTATACAGCTCACTAAATAGTAAAATTTACATGAGAATATATGATGGACCCAAAAATGCCAAGCACGTCCAAGAAAATAATGCAATATATAAAATGCTATGTGGATTAAAATAATATGGGTATATATATTTGATTTAGAAAAATGTATTAGAAAATAAATAATTTTGCATTTTACTTGACTTATAGATCAAGTCATTGAATGTTTTAATGATTATGAAATGCTGGATTTTTGTTATGGTAACTTTGTTTGCAAAAATATATTAAATTTAACGGACCCAAGGTCCTATATATTCACTCTATGATAGTATTGATATTGCATATTGTGATTTTTTATAAGTTCTTATAGGTAGGCAAGTGAATAATGAAATTTATATTTGATGTTGTAGTTCTATGAAACTATTATATGAGATTATTGTGTTCAAAACCAATTAAACATGTAGATGCAATATATATCCTAGTGATTTTCATAATAATTTTTCCGTTGTTATTTTTATAATGTATAAGATAGGCGGAGCATATATTGATAACTCAACATGTCTACAAGATATGTTGGAGAAATATATTTAAAATTTTATATGATGACAATGCATAATGCTTGGGTCAATTAAAAGGAAGATATGATCTGAAAAGGATTAAAAATAATCCACTTGAGAAAAAGTAATGTTATCATTATGGGGAGTAAAAGTGACATTATCACTAGAGAAGTAAAGACCATGCTGTACTCTTTTCCTTAACCAAGATTTTGCCCCACGAGGTTTTCCTGTTAAGATTTTTAACAGGGGCAGCTTCAATATGTATTGTGTGCTTTTTGTCTTACTAGGTTCTTGTTGTAACACCTTACGTTTACGACCTTATGTTGTGCCAAGTTAAGACATTCGGAAGCGCAATCTAAGGTTACCGGGTTGAAAAACCTGAATTTGAAAATTTCTTTTCCCGCATTACTATTCACCGTAACCTTAAACTTGGCATAACTTTGAAAAATCATAACTAATTCTAGAAAAATCGAAACGAGGTCGTTCCAAGTCTCACTCGAAGCTCTTAACATCATCTATCAAGGAAAAATGACCTCAGGTTCCGCTTTAATCAGAAACGCATTCGTTTTCAATTTCGAAAAGTACTGTTCATTTGGTCATTTTTCTATTTTCCAGGATTTTTGCCTAACTTCGGAAAGGCATAACTTCTTACACAAAACTCCGATTGGGACGCTTTACCACTCATTTTAAAGGGAAAAATAAGATCTATTTGCATACCAAATTTCAGGGAAAAAGTCAACCATTTGACCAGGGTCTTCGTTGGTCAAAGTTTGGTCAAATCTAGACCATTTTTATCCCCTTTTTCACTAATTTTGACAGCATTTCGTTTTTCACTATAATCATACCATAATCACTTATAAAGCTACTCTATCATTAATATACATTCCAAAAAGGTTATCATATCATGTATTCATGATCATAGTATGCTTACATGGCTTGAAAGAGAAAGGTTCAAAACCGTATAATACATTACATAATTCATAACTTCTTCAAGCCATGACTATTTCCTTTCCTTCTCCTTAGCAGTAGTGGCACCTAGGATATCATGTTATAGGAGGAATGAGATTTCATAGAAATCCCAGTAGCATTGAACATACAACCATCAAGTCAACATGCATAAGATGTCATGCTACATGCAATAAGATAACATTTCTAGTCTTTATGCCATGCTATAATCATTCTGTATCCATGTCATCATATCATGGAGCATATAATCATTCTGGTCAAAACTCAATCATGCAAGAGCCAAGGCATACATTGCAAGGAGTTCACATCATCTGTACATAACATTCTCATGGCACATAAACACACATAGCAGATACATCAAATGCAGATCAACAAAATAATTGCAGTTCACGCTACCTCAATTCCTTGCTTAACGTTTCCTCCTTGATCCCTTGCTGGAGATCCTCCTAGGTTTCCAGAAGAGTTGCCTATCAACCATACAGTAAGGGTATGGTAAATTCCATATCCAGTATACCATTCTTTCTCAATATAATGCTACCCTTGTATCTTTCAATTTATAATTTCTGTATACCTTTCCTAAACCTTTGACCTTGGTTTGACCAAGCCTTAATCCTCAATTAAGGTCTTGGAATTCTTCCTTAACCCATGATTAATCATGCTTCCTTGGTTAATCACTAACCCTTAGTCCTTAATCCAATACTTAATTAAGGTCCTCAAGTCACATAGTCATAATCCTTTAAGATTAAATCACTAATCCCTTTTTGGATTAACCATTAATCATTCTCTAATCAACATGATTAACCATTATTCATTCCTTAATTAACATGATTAATCATTTTCTAATCAATATGATTAATCATTAATCATTCTCTAATCAATATGATTAACCATTATTCATTCCTTAATTAACATGATTAATCATTTTCTAATCAATATGATTAATCATTAATCATTCTCTAATCAATATGATTAAGCTTTAATCAATACTTAATCAACATGATTACCCATAATTAATCATCCTTCAATTATCATAACTAATCACTAATTAATTAGGGTAGCTAACCTTAATCACTTACTAATCCTTAATCAAATAACATAATTAATCTTAGCTATCACTAAACCATAATTAATCAAGGTAATTAATCCTAATCTTCCTCAAATAAATAATCAACTAAAAATAATTAACACTTAGGGAGATAAACATACCTTAATTAGCGCTTAATCGGCGATTAGAGGTGATTAAGCTTGCTGTCTCTCTTTCTCTCTCTTCTTTCTTCCTTTCTCTCTCCTAGAACTCAAGAACACAAAATTCTCTCCCAACAAACACCTCTTGGCCGAATTCTTCATGAAAGGGGGGGTATTTATAGGCCTTGATATTTCAAAATGCCGAAAATGCCCTTCGGGAAAAAGATGCGATCTCGGCCGTCCATTTTTTTCTACTTTACACGTGGACAAATCTTAGGGCACTCACCATAAGAAAGTGACACATGTAGGGACACCTAATCACCATGTGATTTTCATGTGGAAAATAAATATTATTTTATTATTTTGTCTCTTATTTCCCTTTATGCCCTTGAACAATTTGGAAAATTCCAACTTTGTCCTCTCCTTCTAATTTTGGCCGAATTATTGCTCTTAATATTGGAAAAAATATGACTCATCCAATAATCAGTGCAATCCACTGATTATTTGTGTATTTCCGGCCCGATTTTCCAACAATCCTGTCCAATTTACTGTCACAAAATTCCGATTTCAACACCTCATTAAATTCCCCTCATTCCAAGGGTAATCCATGATTTTTCTCAAGTTCTATCTCCCTCTATAATTTTCTAAATTTTATTCTGTCAAAAATCACTATTCTACCGATAATAATTCGGTAATAAATATCCTTTAAGCTAACCTTTGTACATCCAAAGGTGGGAAATAATTTTATAAATTAGGATAATATGTCACATAATTTATCCATATTTTTCCTTGAATTTTTGAGGCCTCTATATATTTTAAATAATGGAAATTGGCTAATTTTCCTTAATTAACCAAAAATTCCAATAATTACAAATAATTTCCTGATAAATTATTTTTAATCTCATATTCATCTTCTAAGCCTCAAACATTATTCTGTACCCTCCTTTCTATTTTTCATGATTTTCTGGGAATTTTTCAGGAAATTTGGACATTATTTCCAATACTGCCCTTTCTTAACTGATCTTTTCAGAAATGACCGTTATGTCCCTATCCTGATTTTTCCTCATAGCCTGGATCCTCTACCAGTCTACTATACTACTTGGCCTTAGTCAGTCACAAATCATTCATCAGTTAGAATAAAATTATCAGGGTGTGACATTTCTTCCCCCCTAAAAATAAATTTCGTCCTCGAAATTTTAACACATACCTTATGTGAAGAGCTCTGGATACTTGCTCCTCATCTCGTCCTCCTTTTCCCACGTGGCCTCTTCTTGATTTAGATCTTTCCAAATCACTTTGACCAAAGGGATTCCTTTGTTCCTCAGCTGCTTGACTTTCCGATCCACTATGCGTTCTGGTCTTACTTCAAATGTCAGATTGTTCTTTAGCTCAATCTGATCATATTCTAGCACATGTTCTGGATCCGGATTGTACTTCTTCAACTGGGAAACATGGAAGACGTTGTGCAACTGACTTAAGTTCGGGGGTAAGGCCAGTCGATAGGCTACAGGTCCTACCTTTGAGAGTATTTGGAATGGTCCCACATATTTAGGCGTCAGCTTTCTCGCCTTAATAGATCGTCCTACTCCGGTAGTTGGAGATACCTTCAGGAAGACATGGTCTCCAACCTCGAACTCTAACGGCTTTCTCCTACTGTCGGCGTAGCTCTTCTGTCTGCTTTGAGCCGTGAGTAGCCTCTGTTTGATCTGTTTAATCTGTTCAGAGGTACGATCTACTATATCTGGACCCCAAATTTTTCTCTCTCCGAGTTCTGCCCAACAAAGCGGGGATCTGCACTTTCTCCCGTACAATGCCTCGTATGGTGCCATCTGGATACTGGAATGGTAACTGTTGTTGTACGCGAATTCTGCCAAAGGCAGATATTCATCCCAGCTTCCTTTGAAATCCAAAACGCACGCTCTCAGCATATCTTCTAGTGTCTGTATCGTTCGTTCTGTTTGTCCGTCCGTTTGCGGATGATAAGCTGTACTGAAACTCAGTACCGTGCCCATGGCTTCTTGCACTGCTTTCCAGAATCTCGACATGAATCTTGGATCCCTGTCAGACACAATGTACTCTGGAACCCCATGTAATCTTACGATCTCTTTAATGTATAACCTCGCTAACTTCTCTGGCGAATATTTAACATTAATCGCCAAGAAATGGGCCGACTTCGTCAGTCTATCAACTATGACCCATATTGCATCGTATCCTGACGACGTACGAGGTAGTCCTACTATGAAGTCCATAGAGATACTGTCCCACTTCCATTCAGGAATACTAAGGGGTTGTAAAAATCCTGACGGCTTCTGGTGTTCCGTCTTCACCTTTTGGCATGTAAGGCACTTTGTCACATACTCAGTGACATCTCGTTTCATACCAGGCCACCAAAACAATGACTTGATGTCTTGATACATCTTGGTCATTCCTGGATGAATCGTATATTTGCTTTTATGTGCCTCATCTAGGATTTGCTTCCTGAGATCATCTACAGGAGGAACATACGATCTTCCTCTGAATTCTATTACTCCCTCTGTTGAGATCTCGAAATCTTTTGCCTCATTGCTCAAGACTTTAGCTCGAAGGGTCTTTGCTAACGGATCTCCTCTTTGAGCTTCTTTAATTTGTCTTATCACATCAACAGTTGTTCTCTGCACTAATGGCTCATTAGCCACATCATCTGCTGTTAACTGCATGTGATAAATAGGACCCCAATCTCTTATATCTTCTAACAGATCACCCTCTTTGATCATGAGGGTAGCTACTTGCACCACTTTTCTGCTCAAGCATCAGCCACTACATTGGCTTTTCCCGGATGATACTTGATCTGATAGTCATAATCTTTCAACAACTCCATCCATCTCCTCTGTCTCATGTTAAGTTCTTTCTGGTCTTGCAGGTACTTGAGACTCTTGTGATCACAGAACAATTCTATAGTTGCCCCATACAAATAATGCCTCCATATCTTCAAGGCATACACTATCGCTGCAAGCTCCAGGTCATGAGTGGGGTAATTTTCTTCGTGAGGTTTTAATTGGCGCGAGGCGTAGGCAACAACTCTTCCCTGCTGCATCAGTACACATCCCAATCCCTGTTTGCTAGCATCTGTGTACACTACATATGGTAGTGTTGGATCGGGGATAACTAGTACTGGGGTAGAGGTTAGCCTTCGCTTCAGCTCTTGAAAACTTGCCTCACATTTCTCGTCCCACAAGAACTGCTGGTTCTTCCTGGTTAGCTTTGTCAGCGCTTGGGCAATTCTAGAAAAGTCCTGGATAAATCTCCTATAGTAACCTGCCAGCCCTAAGAAACTTCGTATCTCTGTTACTGTCTTAGGCTGCTCCCAGTTTAGTACTGATTCAATTTACTGGGATCTACGGCCACACCTTCATGGTTAATCACATGGCCTAGGAATTTAACTTCCTTTAACCAAAACTCACATTTACTGAGCTTGGCGTAGAGTTGTTTCTCCTTCAGTGTACTCAGCACAATTCTCAAGTGCTGCTCATGCTCTTCTTGAGTTTTGGAGTACACTAGTATGTCATCAATAAAAACTACTACAAACAGATCTAAGTATGGTCTAAAAATCCGGTTCATGTAGTCCATGAAAATAGCAGGTGCATTTGTCAATCCAAACGGCATCACTAAGAACTCATAGTGTCCGTATCGGGTCCTAAATGCAGTCTTCGAAACATCTTCTGTCTTTATCCGCAGCTGATGATATCCCGATCGTAGATCGATCTTGGAAAACACCGTTGCTCCTGCCAGTTGGTCTAACAGATCATCAATTCGCGGCAGAGGGTATTTATTCTTTATCGTCACCTTGTTTAGCTCTCGATAGTCAATGCATAGCCTTAGACTACCGTCTTTCTTTTTCACAAAGAGTACTGGAGCACCCCAGGGAGATACACTTGGTCTTATAAAACCCTTCTCCAACAGCTCCTCAATTTGTCTCTTTAGCTCAACCATTTCGTTGGGAGCCATTCGATATGGAGCTTTGGATATTGGTTTTGTCCCTGGTACAAGATCAATCGTGAACTCCACTTCTCGCTCTGGCGGAAGTCCACTGATCTCTGTTGGAAATACCTCTGGGAAGTCTTTCACTATCGGTATTTCTTCAATTCCTTCTTCTGCCTCTGCTCGAATTGAGAAGAATACAATATATCCTTGACATCCGTGCCGTAAGCATCTACTCGCTTCGGCTTCAGTTATAAAATTTAGACTTACTTCTTTTCTAGGGATTTCTTCCTTAGAGGGTAATACTAACGTTTTCTTACCACAATCTAGAAGTATGTTATTGGCAGATAACCAATTCAAACCAATTATCACCTCAATGTCACGAAAAGGCATGCATATCAAGTCAATGATAGTGCAACAATGCTGATAACAGACCACACAATTCAGGCATGCTTTAGAAGTCACAACTTTAGGACTAGTGGGAGTAGAAACAACAATATCATATAGCAAGGTATCAACAGTCAAACCCAATCGCCCAACACAATCATGTGATATAAAGGAATGGCTAGCACCTGAGTCAAACATGGCATACACAAGGCAATCATTAACAGTGATCGTACCTTGGATCATGTCAGGTGACTTACGGGCCTCTTCCTGTGTAAGGGCAAACACCCTGCCTTGGGTCTGCTGTCTCGTCCCTTCTGCCCCTTGTGGGCATTCCTTTGAAAAGTGTCCTGGTCTCCCACATCTATAGCACACGTTCTGGCCAAATAAACATGGCCTGTCGCCATGATTCTTGCCACACTTCTCACATTCCTTGGCCCTTCGTGTGATATCAAACCCTTCAGGTCGTCTGCCTCCTCTTCTCATCTTTCTGCCAAAGCCAGGCCTCTTCCTCTTTTTTTAACATAAGAGGTTCCTTCTTGATTCGGCCTCGATGGGGGTCTCTCAGCTTTCAAAGCTATCGGCATCATTCCTCGATGATTTTGACTTGCTTCAGTAATGCGGCAGACTTCTACTGCCTTGTTAAAACTCTCGATCTGCTGAGGCGCCACGACCTCTCTTAATGCTGGCTTTAATCCTCTGACCAGCTTCTCCGTATTCCACCGTTCGTCATTGAGACGTTTTAAATAAGCAGAATAACGGGACAGCCGAATGTGCTTTGCTAAGTAGTCATCAAAAGTTTCATTATTCCCCTGCTGCAACACTAGGAATTCAGCTTCCATTTTATCCTGTGCTGATCGGGGAAAGTACTTCTGATAGAATCTTTCTTTGAACACCTCCCATGTTATTGGGGTGTTGTTGGCTTGCAGTACCAACTCAGTGTTGTTCCACCACTGATCTGCTTCTTTCTCTAGCTTATAAATTGCCATCTGAGCTTTAATCTCAGATGAACATCCCATTACCCGAAAGATCTTCTCCAGTCGGGTAATCCAATCTTCAGCTATTGTGGTTCCAATGAACCCTTGAACTCTGGTGGATTATGCTTGCAAAATTTCGTAATCCACTGCTGAATATCTCTTGATTTTCAGCCACTCCTGCTTGCTCTTCAGGTACTTGCTGTTGGACTTGTGGGGTCGCTTCAGCTTGCATTTGCTCAGGTTGTCGTAACTGAGCAATCGCTGCTGCTACCGCTGCTGCTATAACGGCGTCTCTCTCTTCTTGCTGCCGTAACTGTGCCTCTTGTAGTTGCTGTACGACTCGTTGTTGCTCATCCAGCCTATTCATTACTTGCTGGATAGGATCTCTATGTGGTTCCTCAGGAGTGTTTCTTGCTCCTCTCCGTGTTCTCACCATTTCGCTTGTTCTTTAATTAACTATGGGAGAATAAAGGAACTCTTTAATCATTTATCATATAAACATACCCTTCTTATTTATATAACAAACATTTGTACAGCAACACAAGGGTTACACAGAGTTTTTAGCAGTTAGCCTAACTTATATACAGTCCAAAACTATTTACACTATATACATCATCAGTCTAGCATTGACCATGACCAGCTCATGGAAAAGTAGCCCATACAAAGGTCTCTATGGCGTCGACCATCTCCAGGAAAGTACATCTGGTAGGCGATTACATATCTCATTGATTCCTTCATTCCATTTCCATGTCTTGGGGATTACATGGAACAGGGCTAGGATCCAATCTTCATTTCCCAAGGTATGATCCTCTCTAGTCACCCAATAATAAAGGCTCTTAATGTCCTCTAAGAACCTTAAGTATACATCAGCTTCCTGGTGCTCATACGGCTTAATGAAACGGCTTCTAAACTGGAATTCTTGAACTAGCTGAGGGAGGCATTGGAACTCTTTCTTAATTTCAGGTATAGGGATCTTACTTGGACCTGCTTCATCCTTAGTAGGCATCTTAACAACTGGAGCTATATCATTAGAGGCAACAGTGGCAATGTCTTTCTCTAGAGCCTTCCCCTTGAAACCGAAGTAATCTACCTGAGTAGCTGGGGATTTAGTGCTAAGCTCTCCATACCTCTCAATGTCCTCGTACCACCATGTCTCATCATACCACCATGGATATCGCTCACCGGGCATGACCTTGCTGATGGTCTCTCCGGATTTTCCACTTCCACTACAAACAGCCATTACCTGAGCTTTTCTGTAATCCTAATGACCAAATGAACTCATTAATAAGCACTATCACATGCTTTCCTTAAAATGCAGAGCATACAAAATATCAAAATTTGTTCTGTGTGCCAGAACCATGTGCTCTGATACCATAAATGTAACACCTTACGTTTACGACCTTATGTTGTGCCAAGTTAAGACATTCGGAAGCGCAATCTAAGGTTACCGGGTTGAAAAACCTGAATTTGAAAATTTCTTTTCCCGCATTACTATTCACCGTAACCTTAAACTTGGCATAACTTTGAAAAATCATAACTAATTCTAGAAAAATCGAAACGAGGTCGTTCCAAGTCTCACTCGAAGCTCTTAACATCATCTATCAAGGAAAAATGACCTCAGGTTCCGCTTTAATCAGAAACGCATTCGTTTTCAATTTCGAAAAGTACTGTTCATTTGGTCATTTTTCTATTTTCCAGGATTTTTGCCTAACTTCGGAAAGGCATAACTTCTTACACAGAGCTCCGATTGTGACGCTTTACCACTCATTTTAAAGGGAAAAATAAGATCTATTTGCATACCAAATTTCAGGGAAAAAGTCAACCATTTGACCAGGGTCTTCGTTGGTCAAAGTTTGGTCAAATCTAGACCATTTTTATCCCCTTTTTCACTAATTTTGACAGCATTTCGTTTTTCACTATAATCATACCATAATCACTTATAAAGCTACTCTATCATTAATATACATTCCAAAAAGGGTATCATATCATGTATTTATGAACATAGTATGCTTACATGGCTTGAAAGAGAAAGGTTCAAAACCGTATAATACATTACATAATTCATAACTTCTTCAAGCCATGACTATTTCCTTTCCTTCTCCTTAGCAGTAGTGGCACCTAGGATATCATGTTATAGGAGGAATGAGATTTCATAGAAATCCCAGTAGCATTGAACATACAACCATCAAGTCAACATGCATAAGATGTCATGCTACATGCAATAAGATAACATTTCTAGTCTTTATGCCATGCTATAATCATTCTGTATCCATGTCATCATATCATGGAGCATATAATCATTCTGGTCAAAACTCAATCATGCAAGAGCCAAGGCATACATTGCAAGGAGTTCACATCATCTGTACATAACATTCTCATGGCACATAAACACACATAGCAGATACATCAAATGCAGATCAACAAAATAATTGCAGTTCACGCTACCTCAATTCCTTGCTTAACGTTTCCTCCTTGATCCCTTGCTGGAGATCCTCCTAGGTTTCCAGAGAGTTGCCTATCAACCATACAGTAAGGGTATGGTAAATTCCATATCCAGTATACCATTCTTTCTCAATATAATGCTACCCTTGTATCTTTCAATTTATAATTTCTGTATACCTTTCCTAAACCTTTGACCTTGGTTTGACCAAGCCTTAATCCTCAATTAAGGTCTTGGAATTCTTCCTTAACCCATGATTAATCATGCTTCCTTGGTTAATCACTAACCCTTAGTCCTTAATCCAATACTTAATTAAGGTCCTCAAGTCACATAGTCATAATCCTTTAAGATTAAATCACTAATCCCTTTTTGGATTAACCATTAATCATTCTCTAATCAACATGATTAACCATTATTCATTCCTTAATTAACATGATTAATCATTTTCTAATCAATATGATTAATCATTAATCATTCTCTAATCAATATGATTAACCATTATTCATTCCTTAATTAACATGATTAATCATTTTCTAATCAATATGATTAATCATTAATCATTCTCTAATCAATATGATTAAGCTTTAATCAATACTTAATCAACATGATTACCCATAATTAATCATCCTTCAATTATCATAACTAATCACTAATTAATTAGGGTAGCTAACCTTAATCACTTACTAATCCTTAATCAAATAACATAATTAATCTTAGCTATCACTAAACCATAATTAATCAAGGTAATTAATCCTAATCTTCCTCAAATAAATAATCAACTAAAAATAATTAACACTTAGGGAGATAAACATACCTTAATTAGCGCTTAATCGGCGATTAGAGGTGATTAAGCTTGCTGTCTCTCTTTCTCTCTCTTCTTCTTTCTTCTTCTCTTTCTCTCTCCTAGAACTCAAGAACACAAAATTCTCTCCCAACAAACACCTCTTGGCCGAATTCTTCATGAAAGGGGGGGTATTTATAGGCCTTGATATTTCAAAATGCCGAAAATGCCCTTCGGGAAAAAGATGCGATCTCGGCCGTCATTTTTTTCTACTTTACACGTGGACAAATCTTAGGGCACTCACCATAAGAAAGTGACACATGTAGGGACACCTAATCACCATGTGATTTTCATGTGGAAAATAATATTATTTTATTATTTTGTCTCTTATTTCCCTTTATGCCCTTGAACAATGTGGAAAATTCCAACTTTGTCCTCTCCTTCTAATTTTGGCCGAATTATTGCTCTTAATATTGGAAAAAATATGACTCATCCAATAATCAGTGCAATCCACTGATTATTTGTGTATTTCCGGCCCGATTTTCCAACAATCCTGTCCAATTTACTGTCACAAAATTCCGATTTCAACACCTCATTAAATTCCCCTCATTCCAAGGGTAATCCATGATTTTTCTCAAGTTCTATCTCCCTCTATAATTTTCTAAATTTTATTCTGTCAAAAATCACTATTCTACCGATAATAATTCGGTAATAAATATCCTTTAAGCTAACCTTTGTACATCCAAAGGTGGGAAATAATTTTATAAATTAGGATAATATGTCACATAATTTATCCATATTTTTCCTTGAATTTTTGAGGCCTCTATATATTTTAAATAATGGAAATTGGCTAATTTTCCTTAATTAACCAAAAATTCCAA
Organism: Neltuma alba; assembly: GCF_004799145.2. Classification (NCBI taxonomy): domain Eukaryota; kingdom Viridiplantae; phylum Streptophyta; class Magnoliopsida; order Fabales; family Fabaceae; genus Neltuma; species Neltuma alba. Next base: position 45,730 of record NW_021633705.1, read on the forward strand.
TAATTACAAATAATTTCCTGATAAATTATTTTTAATCTCATATTCATCTTCTAAGCCTCAAACATTATTCTGTACCCTCCTTTCTATTTTTCATAATTTTCTGGGAATTTTTCAGGAAATTTGGACATTATTTCCAATACTGCCCTTTCTTAACTGATCTTTTCAGAAATGACCGTTATGTCCCTATCCTGATTTTTCCTCATAGCCTGGATCCTCTACCAGTCTACTATACTACTTGGCCTTAGTCAGTCACAAATCATTCATCAGTTAGAATAAAATTATCAGGGTGTGACA
>NW_021633706.1:0-78471 GCF_004799145.2 Neltuma alba
TTGCCTTGAGCCGAGTCACAGCTGATGCCTCTAAGATATGAGATTATACATTGCTATTGATATCAATATTTATTCATATGCTTCAAGCAATGACAAACATCTCCATCCACGTCATGTTTTCTGTTTTTACATACTTGTAGAATGTAACCACAATACCCCCTCGTATTATGAGGTGAGAAGGAATAAGTATATGTATCTAAATATCTACCAATCTTAATGCAAACACCTCATGTTTGCCATTGTTGTCACTAGCTTCTCTCCTTAATTCTCCTTTCTTATTCTGTCCAGAGAATTTTAGCTCATATTGACTATAGTTCAATTCCCACCCATTTTTTTCGGCTGGAAAAAATTGAAGTTTAAGCCATTAAATACATGCTCACACACGCATGCACATGCTGCTGTCCATGTCATGCAAAGGGTCTTTAAAAGTATTCCTTTTTCCCCGTTTTCTTCAATCCAAATATACCTTCAGGTAATCATATTACTTGGAGCCATGAGTTTGAGGTCAAAACCATGTCACCTTCACAAGTGTGGAGTTGTAGAATTGCGGATGCATTTGAGATTCCAATGATGGCAAAGGGAGCCATGACTTTGACCATCACAAAAGGGAAACTAAAAGGCAAAGAGCAAGGTAAGAAAGTGACCTCCTTTCATCATTTGCACTTGCTTGTGCTCCAATTTATTTCCCAACCTTCATAATAGCCTCATGTCTTCTCTTGTCTCTTTTTGAATGTGGTTGTGGCAGTCAAAGGTGCAAAGCCATTTTAACACCCTGAAATAATCATCACTCAGATCCTTTTCTCAACCTCAACTTTGGGTGTGGTGGTGTTTGCCATTATGATGGAGTCTTTTCTTTGATAATGTCATCATTAAGTTTTAGGTCTCTTTAATCTGGTATATTTTTTTTTATCATCACTCTCAAGTTTCATTATTTTTAATTCTTGAGTAAAAATACAGTTATTAAAAAAAACTTAGTGTTAAAAATCAGGAACGATGGTTTATGGTAAGAGCTAGATGTGAGCAGAAGTTTCAAATTCAAATAATTAATTGTATTGAGAAAAGAAGAAAGTTATATAAGGAGCAAACAAGTGCATAATGACTTTTAGGCTTGTTTGTTGGTGAGGACTTCGTAGTGAAAAGGGTTAGCTTTTATTCTTAATTTTTTGTATTGACATGAAAAGGGAAAAGAGAATGTTTCAGTTTGAAGGATCAAAGGGTATGATTTTATTTAGGCCTTTAATTATGATGATCAATATGGTAGAGGTATTTTCTTTTAAATTAAATTTTGGAGGATATGCTCCCTCTCTAATCTCTAAAATGTTTTTGGCAGGCTTTCAAATATATAACTTTCGTTATGTGAGCCCAAACATATATAATTTTCAAGTATATTTTGTTTATTAAATTTAACAATTTTTTAATTGAAGGAGAAAAATGTAGTGGAGAAAATATAAACATAAATTAATAGAGTAGTATTTTAAATATAAAAAAACTAAACCATGGAAAACATTTTTAGTTGAAATTGTCAAAATCACCTTGCTTCCAAATATTGATGGGCATAGTTCTTCTAATTAAGGGGATGAACATACCTATTATAGAAATCATGGCATCTAATTCTAATAAGAGAAACGGGAAAAGGATGCAATCTATAAGGTAGATTTTTCAAAATATTCTGAAGATTTTAAGGCTATAAAATATTTTTTTTTAAAGAAAAAGGTTAAAAAGGTTTCAATGCTTTTTAATCGGACGTGTAAAGCAAATGAAGACAACATCATTCTGTGTAAGAAAAAAGATACACACATTTGTTCATAACCCTTTTGTCAAACTCCCCCACACGTTTGACCAACTTCAATGTTTTCTCAAAATAATTCACTACTGGATTCCACGTAAAAAATAATCATTATTTTGAATAGATTTTAATTCTTTATTTTTTATGGAAAAAAGAAAGTGTTCAATGCCTAAAGTTTTAATCAACTTGGGGTCTAGCACTTTGTGATTTTTATTTCTTGAACTAAGGAATCAGTTCTCAAAATCGTTCACATATAAGAGATATGTTATTGCATGCATATTAATGACACGTAATCTTATTTTATTTTTTTTTTGCTAGTTAGGTATGTATATCTTTTTATTGAAAATAATCATATTCGAAATACTATAAGACGATAAATGTGCCATTTTTCCCACTGGAAATTTAAGCTTTAGATTATCACATTGTGAAAGACTAACTCCTTCCATTAACTTCAATACCTGTTTGTTACATATTATCTTTAAGATCTCAGTCAAAGTTGACTATAATTCTAAGGGTTAATTATTTAATAAAATTTAATTAAAAAGTTTACAAATTCTCCTATTGAATTTTAAAAATAATACGTACTTACATAGTATAAAATTAATTTGAGTTATAATTTTTTCAGACGACATAATAATTTTTTTTGAAAGATCTATTAATAAGTGTGGTTATAGACCTTATAACAAATTAAACCTAAGTTTATAATATGAATCCCTACATCTACTTTTCTCATTCTTTTGTATCTGTTTAACTAAGCTCCTGGAGTCTAACATGCATTAAGAGAAGAGTTCAATACCAACCATATTCAAAGGGAATTCAAAGACGCTAGTTTGAAAGAGAGGGGTAAATAATAATAGTAAATGGCATATTCACTAGAGAGAGACAGAGAGAGAGAGAGAGGGCAGATTACGACATATTTGATCATCTGACGTGAGGCAGATACACACAAATCTCTCTCTCTCTCTCTGTGCAGACAATAAATATGAATCACAGTGGGCTTCAACAGCAGCAAACGAGAACAAAGTAAAACAAAGAAAGGCCTCTTTCATTTCTTTCTCTGGTCCATATGGTTGTTTCCCATGTAAAAAAGGCTCAGAAAATGGCACTCTTACAGACTCTCTCTCTTTCTCTCTCAGTCTGCACCATATTTATTTGCATTCATGGCACCCTCCCCTATGCACTATATTGACCCCTCTCCTCATTTTCAGAGCTCACTCTCCGAAAACCAAAAAGGGCAGAGATTTAAAAAAAAAGGCAGACTCAGATCAGCAGCATCAGGCCATCAGATATTCAGAATTCAGATCCTTTGCATACTGTTGCTTTTATTATCATTTTCTTTTCTCTTCTTTCACCATCTTCCAGGCACCACCTCCTTCTTCTTCTGGGTTTGATTTGCGACACCCTTTTAGATTCAGATCCCAAAAGTTGCTTCCTTTTTTTCATTTCCTTTCCTTATGGGGTTTTGAACCAATTGTAAAAGTTATTGTTTCCCTATGTGCACTATTTTAAGTTTTTAAGTATATATTATGAGGCTTATAGGTGTGGCTTTTTGTCTCTCTCTCTCCTTCTGCTTCTGCTGTTTCTTCTTCTGTCTTCTAACTCAAACCTCTCCTGCTTCTTCTGATGGGTCTGCAAAATTTCAGAGCGTTAAATCTGGGTCTATTCCTCTTCAAGCCAAGCCAGGTTTAGCAAACAAGAAGACTCATAAAAGTGATGATGAAGATCATGGCTCAGAAGCTCCCACTTTTGGTGATGAAAAAAGAAAAATCTACACTGGTCCTAATCCTTTACATAACAGATAAGTAGTGTATGTTTATATGTATAATTCTTCTATTCATAGCTTGATTTTTCTTCTTTACTTCAAGCTCGCTCTATAGATAATAGATTTTTCTTTTTTCTTTTCCCCCCTCTCATTTCTTGTATGTTTCCCCACCCAGAATTTGTGATTATTTTTCTCCCAAAGTATCAGTATGTTTCTGGTGTATTATTATTATTAATATTGTTGTGTATAGGATTATGTTATTTTTCATTCACCACCATATGGCTGATGTCTAGTCCTTTATTTCAATATTATGTATCATTGCATTTTAATTTTTAAAACCTTGAATTCAAAAATCTTATTTAAAAAGATGTCGAATTCCTAATTTCCTTCTACTTTTTTTTTTTAACCAGCAATAATTTCCTTCTACTTGAATAGACCAGATGGTTGGTTGTGTATAGGATTATTTAACGTTGGAGCTTCGTAGTACAATTTTTATTTTAATATCAACTGCTTTTAAAAATAAAATAAAAGCTTGAGAATGAGGTAATGCCATGCAATTAGGATCAGGTTTTGCATATAAATTGTGATGCAATAAATGGAAATGAAATGGTACAAAAGAGCAGAGTGTTAATTATGAGATGGCTCTGCCATTAATGGAGTTTGGTGGAGTAATGACTATGTGACAGTGTTTGTTATGATTAGGTCATTTGTTTCTTCCTACTTTGATTTCCGTAGGAAAAAATTGACTAATCCGCCTCTTCTCGTTGGCTTAATAATTTAATCAAATTAACCTCAATTAAATAATAGTTGGATCGATAAATGTTTTGATCAAGTGATGAAAAAATTAATTAAATCAGTGGAAAGTTTATTTAAATGCTTTTTTTAATTTCTTCACATATTATTATTTCAAGGCTTAAAATATCTATATATAATTACTCATTTATCTTAGGCATATCGTTCCTTTAATTCATCTATCCTTACAAAATTATTCTATTATTTAATCTGCAATCATAGCCTAATAAATCATAAATGGTTATTAATTTGTTTTGGAGTTTCACTTAAATGTGCAAAACCCACTTTAGTCTAACTCAAATATAAGAATTCCCAATTCGGTAATACGTTGATTAAAGATTTAGTTGGCCAAAAAAAAAGAATTAAAGATTAAGAATTAAAATTCTCAATATATATAAATATGGGGTTAAGTGCAAATTTTTTTCCAAAAGTTGCCACTTAAAAGCATTGAGTACCTGAAAGGTTTTTTTAGGTTCAACATTACCTTAAAAGTTTAAAATCATAACAATTTTGTTTTCTATTATTGAAAAACTAATGTTGAAAGTTAAAATAATAATATTGACCGTTAACATTTTTAACGATAAAAGACAAAATTGTCATGATTTTAAATTTTGGGGATAATATTGAACTCAAAATTTTTTTCAGTTTTTGTGCTATTGAGTGAAATTTTCGTAAAAATTTGCAACCTTAACCCTATATATATATATATATATATATATATATAAAAACCGAAAAAAGTCAATAAATCCTTTCTGATTCAAGAGAAGATCCATGGCGTACTGGCTCTCAAGTTTGATCAATTCAGAGAGTTAGCAAAAGGCATTGTAATATGCGTGGTTCAACTTGGAAAAACACTACGTTGAAAGCTCTGCTTATTCGCAAATGGTCTCTTGAATGTTCAAGATAAAAAAAATTCAATTTTTAAACTTGCAAACTCGAATGAATAAAATAAAATTTGTTCATTTGAGGAAGAAGGCATGTGCAATGGTGGGGCCCCTCTGTTAGTACAGTTCTATTCTCTCTCTATAATCACTCAGTAATTTAACAATTGATTGAATCTATACACTAAAATATAACATGAAAAGGCTCAATTCATCACATTAATATGATCGCTTGCAGTTTCAATTCTAACGAGAGGGTCGTAGAATTGAAAACGCATACTGAAATCTGGTTCTATTGTTCCTCATAAGAAACCTATTTCTTTTGCTCATCGTATTAACTTTGTCTTGCACTGCCAATACCATTGACAACAAACATTGAAGCCCCAAACATTCAAAATATATACAATTTCTTAATCATGAGAGAAAATGGCGTAAACCCGTTTTATTATGAGATAAAACTCAAAAATATGATACAAACTACAAAGTTTATTTATAACTTATAAGGCTAATCTTAGAACCAAAAAACAAGAAAAAAAAAGAGAGAGGTAAAATTCAGACAAGGGCCCTCAACAGTTCTTCTCTTTTAGGCCTTATTTCTATAGTGCGTCTAATTCTTCTCATCCTTCTTAGGGATGATGAAGTTATCAAATGCAAACGAAAGTTTTAGTGCCCCAAAAACGCAGCTGATCAGGATCTTACTGTTTTGACTCATCTGCTAGATTCTTCAATGTAAGCTAAATGTTTCCCAGAAAGGAGCTTAATCAGGGGATTCTCTACAACATCACCAGGTTGACTCTTATTCCGCCGAACAGTAGTCTTCTCAAAACTAGTGACGACCACCACTTCCTCCTTGCGAGTGGAGAGTTCGTTTGCAACAACAGCATGCATCTTGTACTTTTCAAGAGCCTTATCAGCTTTCTTCAGAAGAATGTTTGTATCTGTCTCTAACTGTCAGCAATGAAAAACAATAAATCTTAGATAAAAGAATATTAGTATCATGGTATGTCATTTTCTTTTCAATACTTTTTAGGGTTGCCAGAAAACAGGAAATCCTTGGAAAACAAAATAGTTTGAATCTGAAACTGTTCTTTATAAAGAGGATTAAAAAAAGAACGCAAATTTTTATTGAATTCCTTATCGGGCAACATAGGCACAGAATTTTTGGAAAACAATATCATTGACGAGGTCACATGAAAAATAACATAACATCACATGGAAAGGTATACGAAACTGAGCTCAGCTTCAAACTTTTGAGCAAAACTCGAGACATTTTTTTTCATGATAGTGACTGGTAACTACAAGTTAATCATGCATTTAATATAGCAATATAGGCCAATGAAAAAGTTTTTCCCACAACCATATAATGGCCAAACAGGTGGGTGATCAAAACTAACCATGCTATAACGTCAAAGATATCAACATTCAACTGGCTGCTGTGGTGGGGACAGGCTTTTGTACCTTGAAAGATATGCAGAAGGCAGATGGAGCCCAATCTTCCCTTAGCACCGACAACATTTTTGGCACTTGAACGAGTTTCACGTCCAAAATGTGAGATCCTGACTGAATTTTGTGCTCCACCTACAAGATTAACACAAGTTGACATCACCAATAGCTAGTAAATCTAATATATGTATCTTACCAAAAAAAATAGCCTGATATATATATGTCAAAATTGCAAATTTCTAGCTTTATGGTACCCCTTTTAAAGTAATAACCAACCATACTAATCTGATTAGGTTTTTCCCCAGGCATCCTCATCTTGAGGTCTATATTTTATAGAATTTGTCATCTATTATGTTCAAAATCTGTTATCCAAGAGAAAATTTCATCTTTGATTAATATTGCAGTTCCAAAATTTCTTCAACTATAAGAAATTATATCATTTAGAACAATATTAAAGTGTAAAAACTGCATTGGTAACAATCTAGTAATTAACATATATCTACAGTATTGAATAACAGGATCCAGAAATAAAGAACAAGACAACAATATTGAAGAACTAATTTTCAAATTATTACCATGTCCTTCCAAGGAACGTAAAAATCAGATACTGCAGCTGAAAGATAGAACATTGCACGTGGCCCAAGGCACCTCATTGACACTGCAGTCATTTGCAGCATCTGCACTAACAAAAATTACATGGCTATTTTGCACAACAAAACTACTGATTTGGCACTTAAGTTAAAAATCATCACAAGTAAAGAAGTGGCAAAATCTTAAAATATGAGTATATATGACTAAATTATGGAGGTGAAAGACGCATAAGTCAACCTCCAAAGTTGACTGTCAGTTAAGACCCAGGCAGAAAAAGCAGCAGAGGATATACAATAATCTAGATTGATTTGTTTGCAGCATAAAATAAACAGATAAAACATAAACAAGGCTTACCTGAAGATACTCAAATATTGTACTGTATGGAAGTTTTAATAGGAGACCGTCTGCTACTGCCTGCAGAAGAATGGAAAACCTATTTAGCTCTAATCGTACCCAGCTAATCTAAACATGAACTGCTAGTGAAAAGAGGGGGGGGGGGACAACACGTAAAAATAAGAATAGTATGAAAAATCAAAGCTATGGTTCATACAGCATGATGATCAATGATAGCCCTCTTCACTGCTTCAGCATGAGCCTCGCGAACTGAATTATAGAAAAAAATTCAGCCACTTTCACATAAAAGTTAAAAACCAAGATGAGGCAGGCAAAATTTACTTTAGCCGATAGGTTTCCCAATTAGCCTTCTTCATGGGACAAGAATAAGCTAATAATATGACATGACCGAACCTCCTACTGCTGCTAGAACATAAAGAGAGGGACATCAGGGAGTGGTAAAAAGGCAGACATTGAGGATCCATTGGCCCAAAGAAAAACAATAAGGTAGTGAAGTCGGATAAAGCTGAAAAGAGAGGAGCTAAATAAGGAAGTCATGATGAATGGATGGATGTCAGTGGATGTTGAAAACAGGAGAGTAGAGAAGAACTGGTTAGTGTGGCTTTAGCCCTGGGTGGAGAGTGCCAACCTCTTGAAAGTTTGGCAAATCTATTGTGTTTTGTGATTCTGTGTTTTCTGTTGAGTTTGTGGCAGCTGGTGTGTGCTTTGCATCTTTTACTCCTTGTCATCTTGTGTTAGTTTGTCTGTATTTTTTTATCCGGGTGTAAAGGCTCATGTGTTTGGCTTGAGTTCACCTTTAATCTGTTTTAGTTCTTCAGGAAAAAGAATAATTCATTCCAAGTTATTTAAATTTGTTCTTGTCTATTTTGCGCTTTTGTCTGTCATTAACTTAATTCAAGTTGAGGGTTCTATCATAACATAACATTTTTTATATTATATAGATATAATGCTGTAAAGTGAGAATTATTTAATAAAGTCGGGTCATTAGATATCTGGCATCATTGTTTTTCAAACAATGAAATCGTGCATATTCAAATACTTCAACAAAATCATGTCATAATGATAAATATAGATTGTTGGGTTATTGATCCTGCTTTGGGTAAGGAAATAAACTGATTACTTTCCGTGTCACACGCACAGTCTCACGAAGTATTCAGCAGAAACTATAAACCGAATATTGGAATCACTGGTAGCCTCAAAGCATTCAAGTAAAGGATCATCAGGCAGGGATCTGCAAAACGGCTGGAAACTTCCCCTGCAAATATATACATGCGCAATGAACTAATCAAAAGAAACCAAACCAGAGATAGAATACTCTACAACTCATCATAAAAGAAAGCACCATAACTGGAAAAGAAAAATAGAAATTCACCTTCGATAAAGAAAGATGACAGCATATCCAGCCTGCAGAAAATACCTAAAACAAGACCAGCGAGATCATTATTTTCAGAAAATTCTGATAAGAAGTTGACATCAATTCTTTAATAACTCAAAGGAGATTCAACATACTCTGTAGATGTGGCTCCTCTATGACCTGAACTGAAATTGTCAACATATCGAACACACCGTTGCTCTAATGGAGCAGTGGTACCGCCAGATGTCACGCAAACGACTCTTCTGGCATTCCCATCTGAACCAGACTCTTCACTTAGAAGTAATTGAGTGATTGCAAAATGCATAGTTAATTGTTGTGAGAATGTACGTACCAGCAGGCAAAGAATTGCGTGTTATAAATTCCTTCAATTTTTCACTTATTTCATTACTTTTCTGCAAAGGAGGAGCTGAATCAAAAAATGCTTTCACTTCCTGTTCAAAAGTTAGCTGCGGAGTTTGCAATCCCTCAACTGAATCCATGAATTGCCTGCAGCCATCCTGTGTCAGACATTCATAACTTGATTGCAAGCTCATGAACCAAAATAAGACTTGAAAATTAATGTAAATAATTAGGGAGAAAAAAGAAATCAGCATCCTCTACAAAAGGCCTTCACAACTACCACCTCATAATTCCACCGCAATATCCCAATGAAGAAAACCAATATTCAAAATCAGTAAGGCAATAGCAAGATAACCCAATTTGAACCCAAAATTCAGATGACAATAGATTGCGAGGTGAAGCATCTAAAAGGGGGCGAATGCATCCAATCATAATTGATCAAATGCACAGCAAATTCAAACATACGAATTCAAAGCAAGATTCGTTTTTCTTTCTTAACTTTGTTTAGAGGAAACTGAAGACATAAACAGAAGAAAAAGGCATATTCGGAGAGCTCACCACCAAAGAAGCGCAGTATTCTGGCGTGATGCGACGGGAGAGGAGATGGGGAAGAAATGAGGATACTGATGATTTATGCGTTACATGTTTTTTGGTGGGAGGTAGGAAACGGTAGTTGGAAATTGGAATCCAGATTTTTCCTTTTCTTTTCTTTTTTTTTGGAAATGGGAAACGGGAGTTGGAATTTGAAAACTTTTTCCTATACTTTTAATTTAGTTTTAAATATAATATTTTAATCTATTTTATTTTTTTATATTTATTTATTTATTCTGAAGTAGTCCTTTCAGTAGTTGTATATGTTTAAAGATTCCATCAAATGGTAATTCTAACTAATATACATAATTAACAAAGGTATTCTATGAAAGACAACACATATTTACAACAAAATAACTAATTTAAACTAATTTCTTTAATCTCTTTAAATTAGTCAATTAGGCCTTATATTAAGGATTGAAGGTAATTATATATTTTTTTGGCCAGACCCAAGGGGACCTGAATTAATTACCAACCAGATTATTTCGAGGGAAAAAATTCTAACGAATTTATGAGTATTTAACATTTATGATTGTAATATCCTTATTTTTTGTTTACAGTTTTTAAGATTAAAATACCAAAAAATATATTTTTTAAAGTTAAGTAATCAAACTGAAATTTTGTTAAAATTAAAGAGTTAAAAGTATATTTTATTACATTAACAAAGTTGGTATTATGATTATAAGCACATCATCAACATTATTTAAGAATAAAATATTTTTTTACTCTTCTCGTTTGCATCAATTATACAGACCTCCTTTTTATTTTAAAAATATATAGTTTAATCTAATTAGTTAACATCGTTAGAAATATTCTTAAAATATTATTTTTAACTGAAATTTATATTAAAATAATTTCATTTCTATTTTAACCTATTCTAATAAATTCCTAAATTCTATTTTTGCAGTTACTTGAATTTATTTAGTCAAGCATACATAAAATACTTAATTAAAAATTTTACTAATTTTTTCAATAAATATATATATACTTAACTAAATATATTTATAAAATTTTGCAATAAAGATGTGTTTGAAAATTTTGAATTATAATTTAAATAATTTATAAAATCTTTTAAACTTATATCATTTAACTTTATGATAAACAAAACTAGGTATTTGAACTATGTTTTTAATATTAAAAACAAATCAAAGAAATAATTTCCAATGAATCGATAAAATATGAAAATTATAAATTTTATAATTTGGATCGAAATTAATAAATTTTATAACATATTAAAATTTTAAAAATATATGTATTAGAATTATTTTTTTTGATTTTGTAAATATTTTTTTTGGAAAATATGAATGTCTAAATAATTATTAAGTTAAAAAGGAGCATTTTTGATAAAATAATTTTAAAATCAAATTAGTAGTCGGTTAATGATTTGGGTGGATGACCATAGAATCTTAAAAATAAGAAGATGTGTGTAATATATATTTTAATTTTAAAGGAAATTTATATACATTTTCAAAATAGATGAGAGATTTTTGTAATTAAGATAAAACAGAAAGTGATCAGTGTATTTTACTCTTATTTTAATATTACTATATATAAAAAAAGTCCAAGAATATGGGCATGTTTTTGTTTGACTATTAACTTGGTTATAATATTTTAATTAAACGCGGGTTAATGATGTCGTTCCGCACGTTACTAAAAAGAAAATATTATGCTTTCTAATTTTGAAACAACATTAACGTATTCGCTCACGAAATCATTTCAAAATTACAGCATTATGAAGTAAATTTTGTTTAAAACTTGAGAAACTTAAAATTAAAATACTCTTAAAATCAGAACTATTTCAATACTTAAAGAAGAATTATTGTCATGTTTCCTCATTAGGTCAATTGTGGAACTATGGCAAAGCCTCCTCCCCATTTGCGAGCCGAGAACAAATACAAAGACCGTCAAGAATATCAGAGGCCATGTGTTCTGCTACTTCAGTTGTAACTACGCCTACGTAAATATATTATACAAACTCACTTGAGGGATATAATTCATTCTTTCTCATAACCAAGAGGGATACATCTAATAAAAAAGACCAGTCTCTCAAAATGTGTTGAAGTAATATTCCAATCCCATTGAGAGATATTCACATTTAATACTTGATAATATCTCGAATAAAATTACCTCTAATAAAATAATAAATATGCCTAGCAAAAAAATAAGGGAAAATGACAATAAAATACCACTTGAATTCCAAAAAGACAGATAAGGGACCGGAATAAGCAAAATGACAAATAGGGCACTGGGTACCAATCTGGAATTCATATTTTCGGCCAAAAGACCCAAATCCCCTGATGAAATGCGAGAAGACCGAAAGCTGAAAGTGAGAGGAAGGAGAGAGGAAGACCGACGCAGTGAGAGAAAGGAGAGAGGAAGACCGACGCTGATGAAATGCGAGAAGAAGGAAAGAAGAATGTTGGAAATGCTATTATCTTACTCATTCGCATCACCATTCTGTAGAGATTGTTGATTTTGGTTGTGGGAAAGAAGATTTGTAGTGAGAGAGGGAGTGAACCGAAGCGGAAAGATGAAGCGGAAATCAGAAAACTGGCAAGCAATTACGTAACGTAACTGTTGTCATATGCCTGCTGGTTTTTGGTAAATCCCATTACGTGAATGGTAAATTTCACTATACATGTAGTTAATTATGAATTTTACAAAATACATATTGTGATTTACAACTTTTGTAGTGAAAGTGACTACTTTGTTAATGGGTTTTACAACCTGTTTTCAGGAGATAAACAACTTGTTTGTAAAAACTAATAAAAGTGACAACTTTTGTAGTCACGTTGAATTAACTGGTTGCAAAAGCCATTTAAGAAGTGATCATTTTCACTATAAAAGTTGTAAATATCACTGTGTGTTTTGTAAAATTCAGCGTCAATTTTTATTAGTTTTTACAAACAAGTTGTTTATCTCCTGAAAACAGGTTGCAAAACCCATTAACAAAATAGTCACTTTCACTACAAAAGTTGTAAATCACAATATATATTTTGTAAAATTCATAATTAACTACATGTATAGTGAAATTTACCATTCACGTAATGGGATTTACCAAAAACCAGCAGGCATATGACAGCAGTTACGTTACGTAATTGCTTGCCATTGTTTTCTGATTTCCGCTTCGGTTCACTCCCTCTTTCACTACAAATCCTCTTTCCCACAACCAAAACCCACCAAATCAAGAAGGATTTAGTTTCGTCAACTGGAGGGGATTTGGTTTCGTGGAGTGGAGGGATTGGTTTCATCGAGTAGAGGGATTCGGTTTCACTGAGGGGAGGGATTAGTTTCACCGAGTATATGGATTGGTTTTGCCAAGTGGGGGCAGTTCTCTTCGCCGAGTGGGGGGAATTGCTTTCGCTGGAAGGAGACGAACACAATAAGAGCAATTCAGTCTTTAGGCCAAAAATCAAAATTCCAGATTGGTACCTGATGCCTTCTTTGTCATTTTGCTTATTCAGGTCCCTTATCTGTCTTTTTAGAATTCAAGTGGTATTTTAATGTCATTTTCCCAAAAAATAATTCACTCTCTTTTTTCATGTTTACTCTCTTTATCTGCTTCTTTCAATGTAACTAAAAACTTGGGAGAACCATTTTATAAGTGCATATACTTTTCCTCAATTTTTAATTTGATACTTTTTTTCACTTTATTAAATCTTTTAATTTTCCTCCATCAGTATTGTTAGCCTTAGCCTTGTAACTTTGCTCTGCTAGGCTCACAATGCCAATAGAGCAAAGTTAAAAAAATTTAGGTATTAAATTGAAAACTTTATACACTTCCATTTGAACAGGGGCTTTTATTAGATTTAGATGGGAATCCATGGCATTAGGTTTTTGGAATACATGACAGGATCATTGAAACTAAATGACTTGCAATACAAAAAGTAAAATTGAACATCTTTGCGAGCAATTCAATTATTAGTGCATCATAAAATGTTGCAAACTCAGGAACTTCTATGTAGAGGAAACAAGGCTCCAAAAAAACCACTTACCTGGATCTAAAACGTGAAATTTGTGTCAGGGGAGTGTGCTTAAAAAGCAACATATGATCACAGGCAAAACATCTCAGTTAACTATAGCTCACTCCATTGCCCCTTACAACCTCACCAATTTTGTAGACTTTGTCCAGTTCGTCCCTATTCTCAAGTATTTTAATTGATGCTTCAGGGCTCACTACAAGTACCATCCCTATGCCCATATTGAATGTTCGCCTCATCTCGCTGTCTTCTATATTTCCAGCCTAATAACGTAAGAAATCATCAATATATAAATATATATAAATTATCTCCAAATCATTTTCAATGGAAATAAAATGGCAGCAGTTTTACCTCCTGAAGCCATTTGAACACAGGAGGAACTTTCCATGAGTCCTTGTATATATTGGCGCCAAGGCCTTCAGGAAACACTCTGGGTATGTTATCTGTAAAACCACCACCAGTGATGTGAGCAATTCCCTTAACCCCTCCCTTGCTAATTAAGTCAAGAACCTGAAATTAAGAAAGAACACTCGTCTTGTCAGTAAAAATATCTTCAGGAACTTGAAAAATAAATCAAGCATAACCACAGGTCACAAAGACAAATGACCTTTCTAACATAAATAACAGTTGGGGCCATTAGAGCTTCTGCTATTGAAACATCCCCACCAGGAAGTTGATCTTGCAATGAAAGACCGCTTTGAGCAAGCACTCTGTAAAGATATGTATTATTAATATCAGTCAAGAATAAAACAACTAGCTAAAACAAATTTGCAAAATCTAATGGATTCTTCACCCAAATCTAACCTTCGTACAAGAGAGAAGCCATTAGAATGAACTCCACTAGATGGAAGACCAATAAGAATATCACCAGCAACTATGTTCTTCCCATTGATGACGGAGTCCTTCTTTACGATGCCAACTGCACAGCCACTAAGATCGTACTCACCTTTCTTATAGAGACCAGGCATCTCTGCAGTCTGAAAAGATATAAAATCAACTTTTTGCCTCAGTAGAATGGTTAAAAATCTTAGCATATATAATGTCAGATACAAGAGTGAGTTGGTGAGCATATGAAAGACTCAGGACTACATCTAATCCCAGAACTTGTGATTGCCCATCTTTTAGACACATACTGGGGACTTATACTCTGTCAAGGAAAAAAAAAAATTAACAATAAATGCTTTAGTTATCTGGTGAGACCTAAATTTCTCTTCATCAGATGATGGCTTTGGAAGATGAATGTACAATAAATTAAATACCCGCTACAAATAATAAAGTATAAAAATTTTCAATACCTCTCCTCCTAAGAGCACACAATCAGATTGCTGGCAACCATCAACGATTCCTTTTATAACCTGCATTATACAAAATCAGTCATGAATATGATAAACTTCTATTCAGTTGATAAATCAATCATTAGTTGCTGTTGCTTGCACATGAAGAAACTTTATGGCTAATTTCATGAGACTTGACTCTATGCACATTGATTACTACCTTTTCAGCAACATCAACATCAAGGTGGCCTGTGGCAAAGTAATCAAGGAAAAATAGTGGCTTTGCCCCAGAAGTAACAATATCATTGACGCTCATTGCGACCTAAAGTAAAGAGCATAGTCAAAAGATGAGTATTTAACCAATACATGATATCTTTTTATTGTTGGGAAAAAAAAAATCCAGGGCCAACCAAATCAATCCCAATAGTCTCATGGATTCCAGTTTCAAAAGCCAGCATCACTTTAGTACCCACACCATCAGTGCCAGCAACAAGATATGAATCACCTATCCAGAAGAAGTTGGTTAGTCTTATTTTATCGAAAGCTATTAGAAGAATTAATCCATGGTTGAAAAAAGAAAAATACCAAGAGGGAAAAGACCACCAAAGCCTCCTATTCCAGGTGCCATTTTTGCTATCCTTCGTACAAGTTCTGAGCCAGCATCAATATCAACACCAGCATCCTTGTATGTAAGACCTTGGTTGTTGTTTGAAGCACCTGCTACGACACCATCCCTCGACACAGGTTTTATGGTGTTGCACCAAGCAATTGATCCAATTCTCAATTCTTCAACTGCTCCACGTACGGATGCAAATCTGCCACCATTGCAGCTGCTTGTGCAATGACAGCTCTCACTGTACTTGTTAGACCTTGGTCTGATGGAAACACCAGGAAAGCAACACGATAGCTCAGCACAAGCTCCGATACTCATAGCTGTTATAAGAAATTTCTGTGGTTATTACAAATAGCATAAGAAAGGGTAGGGAAAAGACGAAGGGGATTGCTGACGGAATGAAAGTAAAATTTTTAAAGGAAAAAAAATCGCTGCAAACTGATAAATGGAGAAAGACGAAAGTGAAAGAGAAAGCATAAGAGTAGAGACACACAGTGTGAATAAAACATCGCATTGTATTTGGTTGTTGCCAGAGTGAAACCGTATAGAACTGCTATTAGGATTGAAGTACAATAACCAGTGTAAATGGTGAGAGAGGCTGAAGGATTCAAAAACCTAAACCAGTAGGGGAATGGGACAGTGATGGCAAAGAGAAACAGTTGCTTCTTGTTCAAATTCTGTACTTAATTTGCTTACATTACACTCTTCCAAAATCTGTATTTAATTTGTTGTTCAAATTCAATTCCTTCAGGGGAAGGTAAGATAGAAAATTGTTAACTTATCCTCCACCCCTCTAATATATTGAGATCACCCAAATCTTCAACCTCCACCAATCCAATTGTAGATGCATTTGACAGAGAAACACTAAAGCCCAACTGAACCAAAACTAGCATCAGAACTCTAGAAACTAAATCATGTGCTAAGTGAACATATTCACAATCATCAATATTTAACTTACCAGACTTATCCAAGTCAAGAAAATTATAACTTTCTAGTTTCTACACCATATGATCTTCTATCATCTAGAACGTATAATAAAATGGGAATGACGTTAGTATAAAATTTCTTACTCTCCCATCTCTAATTGAACTCCACGAGTTTATTCATCACTTTACGGAAAATAATTCCCCAACATGCACCCCCCAAAAAAAAAAAAAAAATTTTGTCGCATGCCATCATTCATTTTTGACAGTAACATAAACTTGGTACTTGTCAAGGGGGGGGGGAAATGAATAAGATCCTCTATAATGTTGATTCATAGTAAGTAAGATAAAATATATCTATATATATCCATCAAAGTTTTCATAAGCGCGCGTGTGCAAGTTTCAGAAAGCACATACTGACTCCCCCTCTCCCTCCTCTCTTCTTTCTCATTCTCTTTCTAAGTCTGCTTATACAGATAGTTTCTAATCATCCAAGGGAACAATAACTCTAATTCCAGCCATGAAAGAAAAACACTTACCAAAAGTGTTCTTCACTGTTCAGTTCTCCAACAAAAGTCAAAGTGCGACTGCGACAGTGACGAGCTCGAAGGACAGACCCAAGGGAACAAAAATGGAGGCCGAATTCGAGCTCCAACACCAAGTGCGACTGCCACGCCGACGAGCTCCAATAACGGAACAAAGGCGGAATTAGGAGGCCGGGTTGTCGGGTTTACGGTTCAGCCCCGCTTGTTGCTGGAAGAATAGCTGGGCTTGGGGAATAAAAAGCAATGCATCAGCCGTGCGTAATTTATAAGCTAAAATTTTGGCCAAAAAAAGTCATAAGCTAAAATGTATCAACCATAAAAATTAGAATTATTTAAAGGGATCAAAATTTAAACTTTTGATTCTAAAATACTACCTCCGGTCCTAATTATAAGATCCAATTGACTAATTTGAAGGGATTAAGAAAAAAAGTTAAGTTAGTTATTTGTAATAAATAGGTATTGTTTTTCCTAAAATATCCTTACTAATTAACTATATTAACTAGGATTATAATTATTAGAAGGACTATCTTGGAAAAAAATACCTAAATATGAGAGACAAAGTAGATTGGGGTCTTATATTTAAGATCAAAATAAAAGTCAAATAGGACCTTATATTAAGTACCGGAGGTAATATCGAATTATCCCTATTTTCGTGATTTGTCCTCCCTTAATACACTAGTAGTTGTTGCTTTCGGATGATCTGTAATATTTCTAACATATAGAAATGTCCATAATCTTTAGAACAACTTTAAGCGCTGGCCAAAACAAAAACAAAAAAAAGAAAAAAGAAAAAAGAAAAAGAACAACTATAAGCGTCCTTTAAAACCACAGTAGGATGCGACCCTCGTAAGAAAGTAACCTATATCTTCATCTCTCTCTCCTTTTTTAGCAAATACTTCTCCTTCTCTTTTTTACAGGAAATAACCATCACAATCAAGCGAATCAATTCAACATATTAGTTAAATTTAATTAATAATAATAAATACTACTTCCGGTTTCTAATATAAAACCTTGTTTGACTTTTATCTTGGTCCTAAATATAAGACCTCAATCCACTTTGTCTATCATATTTATGCATTTTTTTTAAGATAGTCCTTCTAATAATAGTAGTTCTAGTCATATACCCCTCCGGTCCTTAATATAAAACTCATTTAACTAATTTGATTATATTAAAGAAATTAGGTAAATTAGTTAATTATACGAAATGTGACACGTTTTTTTTCTAAAATACCATAATCATCTTTCTTAATACCCCATATTCCTCTTCTACTTGATTATGGTTGAGGGAATATCCATAGGGGTAATTTAGAGAAAATTGATAAATATAAGAAATGGGTCTTATATCTAGGACAAAAAACAACTAAATAATTAGGTCATATATTAAGGACTAGAGGAGTACTTGATTAGCAAGGATATTTTAGAAAAAATAATACTTATTTATTACAAATAACTAACTTAACTTATTTCTTTAATCTCCTCAAATTAGTCAACTAGCTCTTATAATTAGGACCGAAAGTAATATGTAATACTCCTCTGGTCCTATTTATAAGGCAGAGAGAGAGTGTAAATTTTGGTCCTATATATAAGGCACATGATGTAATTTTTGATGTAGATGTACAGAATTGCCCTTATTAAATTGCTGGCACATTTTCCTTTGAACACTTCGTACATTTTCTTCGTTCCTCTTTCCAATGCTAAATACTTTTCCTTTAATTTTGTCTTCTTCCTATGCCATTATTCCCGTCTTTTCCTCTGGCTTGCTTCTTTCAGCATGAAGCAAACCTGGTTCTCTATTCAGGTCGAAAGAACAGTGATGACTTCTCATGTCCTCTTCAATGGCGTGCTAACCACAAACACTCGAAGAATATTTACTTCTTGTGGTTGATTAATGTTACTTTTATAGTTCATTTTTTAGATGGTAGGCATGAGTCATTTGAAACTGTGAAGCCGCCATTTTTTAGAAAGATTTTTCAGACTTACCACGCCACATTCTCGTTCATAGGCAGAGTATAAAATTTTTCTTCACATAGAACCACCGATCCGTGCGCAGCACCATCTTTTAAAATGATTGGTTGATGAAGGGCCATGGGGCATTTAAGTTCGGTGCTTATCTGTGCGCGATGCAATGCTATTTAATTCCTTCCACCCATCAATAAATGTAAATAGAGCATTCAATAGTTTTATTCTTTTTATTTTCAAAGTATTATATAGAGGTAAAATTGGAAAATTGTTATGTTTTAAGACAGAGTTATTGCAGTTTAAGGTTTTTATTGGTCTGTGTGAAATATGCTGGAAGTGCCCTATAAATAGGACCAGAGGAGTATATATTTAATTATACTCTATGAAGGATAATAAATAAAAATTTACAGCTAAAAAATAATAAGTTGCATATATTTAATGAGGTAAAAATGAAAAAACTGGTTTATAAATCCCAGTCCTCTCCCACGTAATTAATTAATCAGTGATAAATAATTGTGATTAATTATTCACATAAAGACAAATTCATGGTCATGCTTCGCAACAAAACGTCCTTGATTGACTGGATTAATTAATTAGGATATAAACAAATAATTAACGTGCTTTACAATACATAAACTGCTTCATTTAATAATGCCCAGAATTGCTGGGAGACAAAGTTAAAGAGTTTTGTTTTTAATGCAAAGTTGTTTTCTTTTTCCAAACCTGATATTCAATTGTGGCGTTAGGGTAAATGCATTTTCACATGTTAGGGTAATTTAATTTTAAGGCCAATGACTTATCTTTGATCGGATGGAAAAAAAAAAGGGTTAAATAGTTAATATACATAATAATTATAACTCAAACAAAGATACTGTAGAAAATTATATCTTTAAATCTTTGCCTATATATGTGAAAATCCTATAGATGTATTTTGAAAAATAGTTTAAGGTGTTAGGTGCATATTAATTCTAAAAACTTTTCAGTCATTATTTATATGGTTTACGATAAAACTTAATTTGAAATTAAGAAAACAAAATAAGCAATTAAATGAATCCATCGTAATATAATACTACCTCCAGTCCTTAATATAAAATCTTGTTTGACTTTTATTTTGATCCTAAATATAAAACCCCAATCCATTTTATCTCTCATATTTATATATTTTTTTCGAAGGTAATCCTCCTAACAATGATAATTCTAATCAGTACATTTAATTAGTAAGAATATTTTAGGAAAGACAACACCTATTTATTACAAATAACTAACTTAACTTCTTTTCTTAATTTTCTCAAATTAGTTAACTAGCTCTTATAATTAGGACCGGAAATAGTACGTGGCACACATAGTTTAATTTGGTTGAACTTTGAAGATTACTTTGGAGTATGACAAGAAATCTCATGATATAAACAATACAAGTCTCTCCCTTATTTCAGGGAACAAATTTCTTAATTTCAGCAATCTTTCATTAGCACTTACTTTACAAATTAGAACTCTGCCATCAATCTCCTCATGTTCTTGCCTTCTTCATAGTTCATAAATCTCTGTCCCATCCCACATGGAGTTCTCTTTCTCAGATGAATTTTCCTTCTTAACTGCAGGAGCTAATAGCAACCAAGAAGACACCATGTTTTTCTACAGCGTGCCAACTAGTCCTAGCTTCAAACTCAAGACAAGATCACTTTATGGTTCTGATCTTGGTGAAGATAAATTTGAATTCGAAACTAGTTCTCGCTTCCTTGATCCTCGTGACTTCGAAACTAATCAAAGGAAAGAAGATGAAGAAGAAGAGGAAGAAAGGAAAAGTGGGACTTCACTGCCTACCATGGCATTTGCTGATGAACTTTTTTCTGATGGTAAGGTCTTGCCACTGCCTCTTAAGCTTCCTCCAAGGCTTCAAAATGGAAATGGTAGGAAAACAAGTACACCGAGCTCGACGGCGTCTTTGTCACCGAGGTCATTGGGGGCATCAGTGAGGCGAACATTTTCAGGGCAAAGTTTGTGGAATGATGATTTTGATCCATTCATGGTGGCTTTAAAGGTGGTGAGGGAAGAAGAGAAGAGAGGGAAACCAAAGGCTAGAGATGGTATTAGAAGGACTAAGTCAGAATTACTATTCAGAAGCAAAGGCCCAAATTGTGGCCCATGTGAGCTGGTATGTGGAGGCCCAAATGAGCCATTGATGTCAGGATCAAGAAGACCCAAAATGGTGTTAAGTGATCCCAAAGGGTTGGAGTTTGCACGGAAAGCCAGAGTAATTGGGTTGGACAAGAGTGGGCCTAATGGGCTTAACAGGCCCAACAGAAGCAAAGGAGAGACTGAAAGTGGTGGGGCTTGGAAAAAACAGAGAGAAAAGATAATGAAGTTTCTATATGGGAAAGTAAGTGGTCATTACAAGTTGAGAGACCAAAAGGATGAAACAGTTAGTGAGGTAAAGAAAATGACAATGACATTTTACAAGCCTAGGCTTCTTCTTTGTTTGGGTTACGGAGAAAGGTATGTTAAGTGATTCAGAAACACAACATTATTGGGAAATGGAGGAATTGGTTCAATTATGCAAATTGTAGATAGATTCTTTGGTGTTACTACAGGATTACTAATTGGGAAAAGGTTTTGTTGGACAATATTCTTTTACAGAATGAATTAAAGATAATTTTGTAAATTCTACTTTTGAAAAATGAGTTTATCATTTAAATATTCAAAATTAGAATCTTTAAATATAATCTGTCTAAGTTAAATGTTGGCAGTGTAAGTCTCATTTCAGCTATGAGTATATATGTTCCTTTTGGTTGATTTCATTTTTGTATAAATTATGACATAGTTTTTCTTGTTTTTGTTTGAACAACAGTTATAACAGAGGCTTAATTGGTATGAAACAATTTTCTTTCAATGCAATTCTTGAATTTTGGATTTTCCATTGTAGTTATTTAAAATGATATCCATCACCTACACATTATTCCTATTGATGGAATTGAGGTTGTTAATGCATGTAATGGCATGGTTTAACCATTACACAAGGATGATGTGACACTTGACCTATATGATTCTTTTAATATTTTTATGCAAAACATCCAGCTTACTGAGTCCAAAACTCCTAGGTATATAGAAAATTTTCAATATATGCTAGCTTATCAATGTTTATCAACTCGTCAACCTAAAGGTCATGACAGAAGTCATTTCAGTTAAACGTGAATCATAGAATTTAAATTAAGAATAAACATATTGATCAAATCGTTATGCAAATAACATAGAATCCTGCAATGTAATCTTCATAGACGAAGAAGCACTAGATGCTTACATCTTCAGCTTTATTGCAGATCACAGAGGATATACGCTTACAAGTATTATTTATAGTCTGAAACAAAGTTTAATTGCTGGTGAGACACAGAAAGCATTCTATAAGCATATCGCTAATGATTCATTTTCACATAATTATTGTTAGACGGAACTATCTTGGAGCTCAGTGTAATCTCTCAGAGGTGCAAACTTGAGATCAGAAGCTAGATTCTATGTATATAGTGGAATGAATGTTTCTACATCATTTAAAGCATAAATGAAAGTAATCTACATTGATTGGAAATCATATGAATATATTCTCCCCATGAAAAAATTGACCAGAATAATACAAGTGGGGGGGAGGGTTGTCAAAGAAGAAAACTGCATGCTCTCCATTGTGCGTTTTGCGGAATGAGAGAAAGCTGCTCACTTCGTGTTCTACCACCCCGTTGCTTCAGAACACGAGCAAGTTTCTAGCTTGAATCTAAGTTAACAGTGAAAAAAAACCGATCTGATGCAGTTTCTACTAGTCCAAGACTTGAGTAGGCCAAAGGCGTTTCCATGTGGCAATCTCAGTCTCACTGTAAATCTTTCTGATTCCTCCATAGAATCCATCAGCCTCATTTCCCTCCTCCCTATGGTTCTTCCTACTGATGTTTGTTTGTCTCCATCGCGAGCCAGGCATGTACTGGTTGAACTCTAGCACAACCATGTCTGCAGCAAATTCAATCAGCATTAATCATGTTATGTTTCAAATCCTCAGAAATCCTTATCAGTGATAAGGTTATAACAACTACCAGGCCTAAGTCATGACTCATGCACAAGTGAAAAATGATAGCTATCTCCTATTTCCAGCATTTTTTTTCAATGAAATTGTTTCATTTGATGAGATGCTCAATTATATATAACAGGAAAAGCTCCTTAAATTTCATTCCTAACAAGTTCGCTGCAGACAGATTGCTCATTCAAGTCATGACAGATGAGATGATATTGTAGAGCTAAAGGTTTTGGTGGCTAGAGAGTTTGCCCACACTATAACGGAAAAATCATTTGTGCCACTTGAAAAAACATCAGAGAGAAACAATCTCAACCCAGAAAAAAAAAAGGGAGAAATAAGTTTAAGAGAAGAGGACATTCCACTAAAGTCATGTATTTTTCTTGGATCAACGCCAAATGGGAAAACCATCTAATGCGGGGTACCCAAATGGTAGAATATCCTATTTATCTACACTCGAAGACTCGCACTTCTCACCATGTGGGGATTGAACCGTATCATCAGTGAGGGTGGAGCCTAGCCAGACGGCATCCATTTCCATAGCACTTTAATACAAAATCACGCAAGCATCACCGTTCGTTTTGAGAAACATAAAATTCCACTTAAGTCATGAATGAAACCATTTAGGAAACACAAAATTGCTAGAGGAAACCCCCCCCCCCCAATGAAAATGGGAAAAAGTCACCATTTTCAGGCCTATCCAAGCAACCAATAGACAAAATTCCACCAATTGACACAGGAAAATGACAAAGGGAGCTTTTCCAATGAAATAAGAGTTCTGAGAGCAGAGAGATAAGAACAATCTCATTGAGAAAGGCCTAGTGCCTGACACAGATATTCTTTGCAAAGGCACAAAATTTGAGTATTTACTAACTGTTTAGAATTGTAATATATGGAAGAGCTTTCTGGAAAAGCCGTGTTGATGACTGCTAGAAATGCTTCCAAGGTGTTATACTTTTATTAGGACATCTGTCATCTGAAAATAAACAGCTCAAGAACTTTACAGAATTTTTCTCTATTACTTTCCTTGCAGATGAACAATGACTACTTTCCAATGTTAACCTTACTTATGATGTTATTGTTATCTGTAGGGAAGGAAGTGTTTGATAGTTACCTCAACAAAGAGTTGTGGGCAATCATGGCCACCTTACAAAAAGATCAGAAAATGGAAACAGAAGTTGGAGGTTTATAATAATTAGGGTTGCCCCAGTGCCCCACATAACATAAAGATTCCTACTAGATTTGAAACAGAAACTTATAAGGGAAATTGAGTTCTTTCAGAATAGTTGGCCATTAAAGGATCCACTGAGACATAAGTTATCAATGTGTTGGTGGCAATGATGACACACTGACCATGATATGTCCAGGGGACCATTCCAATAGCATAACAGGTGGTCCACGTTTAATATATTAAAACCATGAAAATAAAATAGCCTAACTTCTGGTCTCTTCCATCAAAGTGAACTTTAATGTCACTTCTTCCCTTTATGTCCTCCATAATAAAGATTATAGTGCTTAATACGCATGTATGAAACTTCAACCTTCACTGAATTCCTTTCTTTCTCATCACCATAAAGGCAGAAATATTCTGCTTTTGCACAAATTATACCCAGCTGCTTCTAAAAATTATATTATAATTGTTTGTGATACGCTGGATAATCATAGACACGATATGGTTCTATTTTGAAGGTGGAAAAGAACGTCAATTAAAGAATGATCATAACAATCATCTAACAGTGAAATGAGATAAATTTACCGCTATTATGACATCGGCAGTAATGAGCATTCCCATCACATGATTCTAAGTGACCAACAACACCATACCACCAGCCTGCAAGAAAGGTGTATTTCGTCATGGTTTAATTAATTTAAGGCCAATGATATAATTCCATTTCTGCAAAATATATACCACAATATGTTTTTTATAAGAAGCAAATCAGCTGTGCAAAAACAAAACTTTTCAAATGAAACGATACACTTTTCCTTTTTAATTTTGTGTGTTTGACCCACACTAATAATGCTGTTAAAAGCGTTTGGATAACTGAACCAGACCCTAAATTAATTTATTTGTTAAGTAAGATATATGAAAAGAATAATAGCACTGCCAAACAGGCCCCTAAAACAAAGGTACAAGAAAGTTATGCTCTGAAAATCTGACACAAGGCTGTTTCTATATTATCAAAATCTAAAACGATGAATAAACGGAAGTACAAGTATCATTTTGACCCTGTATATAAATCAACGAGAAGAAATGCATGAGCTTCCTAGCTAACAATCTAAAACCATTTCCCGCTTCCCCCTAGAAGATCAAAATGCTTAAATAATATTGAATGTAGAAATCAATTTTGTTCTAGGCTAAATATTAGATACAACCACCCCCTTTCCCTTTCTTTTTACATTTCCAGAAGATAAAAACTAATTGACTACGGTCCCGCATTCTGTATCCCTTCTCTTTTTGTCTTTTCCGGCGGCGATAATGTTTATTTGATATGGTTAAATTGTTCGCAGCTTTTACCAACCAAAGTAATTAACAGGAGAAATAGAAGACCAAGATCGAGAGAGGAACAAACCATAAGGGAATTCTTTGTTTCTCCTCCACTGAATCTCTATGTGATCACCAGGACGCAGATCGTTCAAACAGTCAGAAATATGAAGATCATGAGGGAGAGTGTCAGTTGGTGGAGCTCTTAGCCTTTGCCATGCGATGCCATTCTCTATTGCAATTGCCCTTCTTCCATGTGGCGGATACCTGTAAGACAATATCAATAATTAAATTACCCCACCAGATCCAAATTCATGTTTTCTTTCTCCTGTCGTGTTTTCCCTGTGCAAACTCTCCAACATCTTTTCAGCAAGCTTATCACACACATCAGTGTATACTAAGAAACTAGTAAATGTATGATCAACGAAAAAAGAAATGTCTAATTACCTGGCTTGGAAGGTGTCCGTGTGCCGATCATAGCTCAGCTCAGCATCATAGCAAGATAACACGAATCCAACATGACCATTCTACACCACCAACATCACAAATGTAACTCGTGAGAAAACAGAATCCTCTAAATTGAGTAAGAATCCAAGAAACTTTCTCTTTCATTTTTGTGGGCATCGTGGGGTAGTTATATATTGTTAACAGAAAAATCACTAATGGAAATTGAGAGCAAACAAAATCTTCTGAGTACAGTTAAAATCCAAGAAATTTCTTTATATGTTTGTGGGTACCATCGTAAATACAAATTTTTAACAGAAAAATAATAAAAGAGCACAAACGTAACGTGTGAGAAAACAAATCCTCATAATCCAATTAAATTCCAAGAAGCTTTCTCTGTATTTTCTCAGGTCTCACAGAAGATTTAAACTTTTTAACAGAAAAGCCACAGAGAGACTCGCCCTACACATACCTCACGATTATAAACCTGAGCAGGGAACCAGAAATTGCCAGACTCGAGAGCAAGATACCAAGTCATGACAGAATCAACTGGCAAGGAACTTGGCTGGTCGCTGCTACTATTATTATTATTATTTGCATCACCCTTCAATCTCATCCATGAAAAAGACCAATTCAGAGATAGAAACCTCCTCAATCCCCTATGCTTTCCCTGTTTTAGACTGCCCATGTCTTGTTTTGAAGCAACATGCCATTGCCACTCCCTATAAGCAGCTTTACCAATAATCCTACCCCATTTCTGCTTCATGTGCCTCTCCCAGAAGTAATCACTGATACTTCTCTCCCTCAAGGAACGGCACACACCTGCCATTTGACAAAGAGCTGAAGGAGGTAGCCTCTCAAGAATGCATTCTAAGACCAGCTCTGGCAAGTCCAAAAGTGAGGAATCCTGGGAATCCTCCACATTCTCTACTCTTGAAGTGAAGGCCATCTTCTTCATTAGGGACATTCTTGAAGGAATTTGAGAAGGAAAACCCAGAAACAGACGATAGGCGATCAACTTAGAGATTGATTTTACAGACAGTAACTGTTTGCAAAACACAAGGGATATCAATCTCAAATTACTTGTCCAAAGTTGTTGACGTTTGAGGGAAAGAGACTTCAGGAACAAGAAGAAGGTGATTGAAGTGACGAAGAAAA
Organism: Neltuma alba; assembly: GCF_004799145.2. Lineage (NCBI taxonomy): Eukaryota > Viridiplantae > Streptophyta > Magnoliopsida > Fabales > Fabaceae > Neltuma > Neltuma alba. Next base: position 27,341 of record NW_021633706.1, read on the forward strand.
GTAGCATTAGGAAAGAGGAAATCTCTTGCGGGTCAAATTTGAGTTTGGCATAGGCGATAATAATAGAAGCAGCTTAGGGGGAAGGAAAAGCGATGGCTAAGAGGAGTTAAGAGGAAACCCCAATGGCGTCGGTCACCGTTTGAGATTGAGGCCCCCCCTTTAGAGAAAAAATGAAGCAATATTTTCTATTGGTTGAACGAGAGCCCACCAAAACCCAATGGTGGGCCTCTCTACAATATATTATCAGACCGAAAAAAATGAAGTTTTGGCAGAATTTCACAGCAACGAAATGCTATGGAAATTTCGTTGAACCACTATTTTTGTGCGTAACAAGAAAAACCGTACAGACACCTTCAACAGCTGTCATTCATATGTAGAAATGAGTTCTAAAAAAGGAGGAGAAGGTGAACCAAGTAGGAAGCTAATGGGGGTGGGGTCGCAGGATCTGTTGTCAGGTTTTCTGACACCTGTAAAATGGAAATGGCATGAGATGGATGAAGATAAGTCTAGATACAAAGACCCATATCTATAAAATCTCTGAATCTATAGGTTAATGGAATCAATTATTTTTAAGAACAGTATGGGTAAAATAAAACAGATCTGGGTATCTTAGAATTGAAGGCACTATTATCAGGTGCAATCCAAAACAAGCTTTACAATTAAAAAATGGGAAATTGAATGAATTATCCAAAGGACAAAATTTCAGGAGGTTCAGTGCATATACAGAAAAAGATAAAAGAGATTTGATGAAGAAGATGATGAATGTGAAGAGGTGGGTCCTCCTTCCCTCCACTCCAACAGATTCTTCACCGCACCTCAATAATCCCTTCGGTATTCACAGAACTTCCCTTATTGCTTCGTCTTCTCCTCCTCCTGTTTGTTCTCTTTGGGGCAATATAACGAACAGTTTGTGGTCAAACAAACGAGAAACAACGGTAAATTGTGCAACAGATGGCCGGCTAACATTAAACAGGAATTTTTGTGGATTTCAGAAATAACCAAAAAATTGGAGACCAAATAATCAAATATATAAGTGCCCCCCCCCCCCCAAAAAAGAATCTCTCTCTAGATCCGTGCCATACTCGCTCTCTCTTTCTTTCTCTAACAAGTTGGGAGGGAAAGCCGTCTACCCAGAAAAGCTAACTAACCAGGGCGGATAATGGATAAAGCAGCCGTTGACGGTATCGATGAAGCTCGGAGTTACGGGTTATGATCTCTTGCAGATGGGTCCGCAGTAACAGGAAAATAAATCCAATTAGTTCAGGACACGTGGCTTTTCAAAAGTGGATATTGTTCTAAACGACCCTTATGCTTTATGAGAAACTCTGGCCTACCATTATGTTTCGAGTAAATTAATAATTTGATCCGGATACTTCACGCTAATTTTCAAGTTCAATCTCAAAATTTTTGCAATTTTCATCTCACTAGTTAAATTTTTTTTCCAAAACTAAAGTCTTTTACACATACTAAGTCATTAAAGATTTGATTAGTTCTGATGGCAAAAAAATAAATAAATAAATAAATAAAGATTTGATTAGTTCCATTTATAAGGGATCAGAAAATAAAATAAAAAATCTTGTGTCCTAATCAAAAGACCTGTCATTACCTTTTACATCACTCTCCTTTTATTCCACATTGAAAGTTAGTATATGCTATTTAAGGCTTGTTTAAATTAGCAGTGAAAAAAATAATTTATTTTTAATTTGACTGTTAAAAAAGTTAATCAGATAAAAATTAAATTGAGTGATATGATTTATGTTTAGATTGACTTTTATAAATAAATTATTTTGTAAGAGTAAATTTTTTAGACTATAATAAAATAAGTAATTTTAGCTTGTAAAATTAATAAATTATAAAAATGGGTATGACTTTTAAATAATACAAAATAAAAAAGTATCAATTTACATAGTATAATCATTTTAAATTATTTATAAGCTCTTGCTGATTTTATTTATAAATTCCAAATTTGGGAGGAGGTGTCATCTATTTTATTAATTTCAATTTGAATTAATAAGTTTCTGTTGATCTCATATAGTCTCTTTTATTTTTTTATCATTTATTATAAGGACATATTTAAAAATAAAAGTAGGTTTCTAACTTATTTATTACCTTCAACTAATTTTAAGTAATTTTTTATTATTCTCAAATTAGTTATTTGAAACTTAAAATAAGAACTAGATGAAGTAAAAAATATTTTTACTTTTTTACTTTTCATATTTCAAAAGCCAAAAACCATAAGCTGAAAGCAACTGATTTTTACTTATAGCTTATTGTATTTTTTTTATACAAATGTCAGGTTGCTCCGCTGCCAACTCAAACACTGTAATTTTATGGATTGCATGTTTTGTCATCAATCCCATATTTATGATGTCCAGACGCCGTCACAAGGAGACCCTTGGTAATTTTCAAAGTAGGAATATTTAACATGGGCAAAATTTAAAACTTATTAAATTTATATATAGAGAAATTTTTTCTTTAATTTTGACCAAACATAGTGGAAATCACTTATAATAAGAAATTTATCCTTAATCGCAATAATTTTTCAGAGTGTATCTTTTTTTTTTTTTGGCCATCGCAGTAATTTTTCAGAATTGCTCCTAACAAATGGTTTACTTTCTAACATGATTTTAACCATACATTTAAAACATCCTTTTCAATGATTAATGATGAATGGTATTTAACGAATATTCACGTAGAAAACGAGTTTGAAGAGTTGTGCTTGGTTGGTTTGATCTTATTTTATAGTTTTACATTGTGTGTCCTAATTTGATCATTGAGACAGAGCTTTCATTATCATTATTTGATCCTTTGTTTGATTGAATTTTGTCATATGTTCATTATATTATTCTTTGATGGCATAATTTGTCTGTAATCATATATGTATTTTAGTGACTTGATCTCCCTGGATTTCTTTCTTAGTTTTATTGATTCAAGATATAAGTAATTTTTTTAATTTTTTAAATCAGTAATTTCATTTTCCCTTAAATACTCGTCATTAACATTGTTCAACAAAAAAGTGAAACAATTTCCTTAATCAGTATTTGTAGTTAGTAACTGTAATACAGTAGTAACACTCTTTCAATTTTTAATATAGGATTTAATTGAAAAATTAATATTGGTCTTATATGTAAAACCTATTTTACATATTTATTAATCCTTTTTCAAATTAATTGTATTGATATCACCTCAATAATAATCAGATAGAAGAGGGAGGGAGTGAATTAAGAAAGATGTTTAAGTCCTGTTTAATATGAAGCATTGAAAATGAGTATAAGAATTAGGATTGGGATTAACAAAATCTATTAAAAAAGTGTTAAGCATGAGAGATTGCTTGTTACATGGGATTAGAGACAAACCTATGTATGTAGGACTGGGAAATACCATGGGAGGAGATAATACCCTCCAATCTCACCTCTATATGTTTGTCTAATCCCATATAACATACAATTACTCATGCTAAATACTTTTTTAATAATTTTTCTTGATTGTAATCATAGTTCCTATTCTTCATTTTCAATGCCTCGTGCCAAATAGGACCTTAGGGTGTTTTAAATATATGTGTGTGTGTATATCTTATTAACTAATTTAACTAAGATCATTAATCTACTCAAATTAATTAATTAGTTTTTATATTAATAACCGACAGGGAAACTAATAATGGAGGAGGAATGGGTGGGATTGTGGGAATCTGAATGGTGAGTATATTGTGAATTACTATATCTAGTCCTATTTATAAGAACTAGTTAACTGATTTAAAGAGATTAAGAAAAGAAGTTAAGTTAGTTATTTGTATTAAATAAGTGTTGTTTTTTCTAAAATATCCTTACTAATTAAGTGTATTGGTTAGAACTGTTATTATTAGAAAGATTATCTTTAAAAAGTATATATAAATATAAGAGACAAAATGGATTGGAATCTTATATTTAGAATCAAAATAAAAATCAAATAAGATTTTATATTAAAGACCAAAACAGTATTTAAGGGGTAGGGTGGTCCATCCCTTACACAAAGTATCGCGCAAGAAGCAACCAGAATGGACCTCTTCCTCCACTTGTTCGTCCCTCTCTCCCTCATGCATATACACATATATTAACCCGGTCCTTATTACAGGGGATTTTTTGACTAACCCACGTGAACTAAAGAATGATAATTAAGAGTACCTTGTAAAGTCTAAAAATTTTTTGGGCTTTATCTCGATTAATACTACCTCCGGTTCTTAATATAAGACTCTGTTTGACTTTTATTTTGATCCTAAATATAAGATCTCAATCTACTTTGTCTCTCATATTTATATATATTTTTTCACAGTAATCCTTCTAATAATAAGAGTTATAGTCAATACACTTGATTAGCAAGAATATTTTAGAAAAGACAACATCTATTTAGGACAAATAACTAACTCAACTTACTTTTTTAATCTCCTCAAATTAGTCATCTGGTTCTTATAATTAGGATCGGAGGTAGTAGGTTTTAAAGGGGAGGGAAAAAAAAAGCCAATAGTTACATTTAAATACTTGTTATAAGAATAAATTTGACAAGTAAGTATAAGCCACCTTTTAAATTTAGACTAGGAAATTTTTACTAGGAGTTGTCTTATAAGACGAATGGGAAGGGGCGCATGCATATTCGCCCTCCTCTCTCTCTCTCTCTCTCTCTCTCTCTCTCTCTCTCTGTGTGTGTGTGTGTGTGTGTGTGTGTGTGTGTGTGTGTGTGTGTGTGTGTGTGTGTGTTGTGTGTGTGTGTGTGTGTGTGTGGTGTGTGTGTGTGTTGTGTGTGTGTGTGTGTGTGTGTGTGTGTGGTGGTGTGTGTGTGTGTGTGTGTGTGTGTGTGTGGAGTGAATTGCTTCTTTAAGACTAAATCTAAATCACAAGTATGTAGTACTCCTCTTGCTCTTAATACAGGATTTAATTGTTAAGTTGATTTTGATTTTAAATATAAGATTTATTTCTCATATTTATCAATTTCCTCTAAATTATTCCTATGGATACTCTCTCAACTATAATCAAGTAGAAGAGGGAGGGAGTATATTAGAAAGATGATTATTGTGTTTTAGGAAAAACATGTCATATTTCTTATAATTAACTAACTTACCTACCTTTTTTAATCTAACCAAATTAGTTAAATATGTCTTATATTAAGGATAAAAAAGAGTAATATTTATTCTTAGAACAGGGAATAGACTGAAATAGTGGACCTTCATCAGGTAAAGCCTAGCCACGCAATTATCACTTTAATATTCCATCCGATCCAAACTATAATATTTAGTTTATAGTATAATTTTTATTATAAATTAGATGTTATTTTTAGGACTGAATGTAGTATTAATTTAATATAAATATAATTTCTGCTGCTACAAAATAACGTGTTTATAAAATAAAAAATTGTAATAAGCCAAATAAAAATATTCATCATGAATGGGATGAGATGATGGGGACAAGAAAATAAATATGAATATGTGAAAGAGAAAAGAAGAATAGTTTAATGCAAGAGGCATATTTATTAATGCCTAATGCATAGGTATAGGCATGGCTATGATTTGAGCATCACCCCCTCATTTAATTCTCCAATGGCTCCCCCCACATTATTATACCAAGGCCTCTATTGGATCTCTTGGATTTGGATCCTAGGATATTCTTTATTTTTTGCAATTCAACCATTTTTAAAAAAATAAAAATAATAACGTGGTCACTTTATTGCAAGAAACAGCATCTTACAAGGACAAGATTATGATTTATAGAATACAATATAAATATATGATGAAAATTTTATCTATGTAAAAGTATTTAGAAAAAATTAATCTTTTGGTCTTTATATTTTTTATTTATTTGTAACTCAGTCTTTATATTGTGGCTCGGTACAAATCATTCTTTATAGTTTTGACTTGGTTATAACTCGATTCTTGAAATTTGACTCACTGCAACATATAGGAATCGAGTTGCAGTGAAAGACTAAATTATAAAATAGTTAAAAATATAAGAGCCGAGTTGCAACGAGTCAAATTTTGATAATTGAATTACAACTAATTTACTAAGTTACAAATGTATTAAAACTATAAAAACCAAACTATTAATTTTCCCAAATATATATAAGCATTTATTACAAACAGGTGCAAACAGGCCTAAAGATTATCCATATTTGTCTCTCCTCATACCTCGCCTAATTATTCATAAATTAGTTAATCCCATTATAACCTGACTTCTTAATCAAATGGACCCTTTTGTCATAATATTCCAATATGTAAGTGCTCAGAAGTAGAGGGAATAAACGATGAAGAGAAATATATAATTGAATATTTTCATAGTTTTATTAATGATCAGTGGAGGGAATAAACGATGAAGAGAAATATATAATTGAATATTTTCATAGTTTTTTAAATGATCATTAATATTTTATTTGTGGTCATAGGATAACATATAAAATTTCTTCTTCATATAATATTTACATCTCCATTGAGGGATCGACAGCAAGTTAGCTACAGCCTTACTATATAATCTAAAAAATAGTAATAATAGTAAATAAAAGATTATTTTTATTATTCACAAAGCTACTCAAAGTGCTTACTTTTCGAGGGATATATTTTTTTCCCATCACAGGAACAACACACAAAGGTAATTCTGTCTTTGAATAATTATTAGATGTTGCTTTCACCAAAAGAGAGATATTACTAGTGATTTAGAAGGAATGTTCACTTTTAACGAAAAGCAGATATGTCCCCTACATATCACAGGATTCGTATTCAATAATTAGAAAAAAATGACCAAATTATGTAGTTTATTGTACAATATAAAAGTATCGATATAATAGCATCTTAATAAAAAAAAAAGAAGAAGCAAGAGTCAACTATTGAGGACATATTAATCTTGCACATTTAAAATACTTTTTTTTTTTGGACCAGGACATTTAAAGAATATTTGAACCTTTAAACTATTTTTTTAGGAGGGTAGTTAAGTATCACTTATTTTTTCAGAAGTACTCTTTCTAACTTCAATATAAGACCTAATTAATTAAACTAAGTAGATTAAGAATATTAGTTAAATTAGTTAATATGATTTTTTTTAAAACACCCTATTATCTTCCTTAATTTTTTTCCTCTCTTTCCTGCTTGATTATTGTTGAGAAAATATCAATAAGGCCAATTTTAAAAAAATTATAAACATATAAAATATGTCTTATATATAGGATCAATACTAATTATTAAATTAGTTCCTACATTAAATACCAGATCAATATTTTGGTACAATATTTTGATAGGTTGAGGAAAACATTATACCACTTAATGATTGATTTAGAAGACTTGGTACATATGGAAATATTGTTTGAAAATAAAATTACCCTTTAAGTTTTACTTTTATGATATATTGATTTTTTAAATATAAAGAAAAATGGAAAAATTGATTTAAAAAATTCCTGTTTAAAAATTTAATTGGCTAAAAGGACATAAATTTGAGTGAGTGTAACATATATTCTATCGTGTGCAACATATCATTAATCATGTGCAATAATTATCAATACGGAAGTTATTTATATACAGTAAAAGATATGTTGCATTATGCACCCGCTTAAATTCAAGTCCTTTCAGCCAATTAAATTTTTAAATAGGGATTTTTTTACCAATTTTTCTAAGAAAAACTAGGTACAATGTAATGGTTTTTAGAATTTTAGGGTATGCATAGAGGATACACACATAGTTATATATATGTCTGTGTGTGTGAGAGTAATTACCAGTAATCCGTTAAAAATTATGAGCATTAAAAAATTATATGGCAGAGATATTAAAAAATTAAATGCATAAAAATTCATAAATTACAAATTTTTCTTTGGCCAAACATAAACAACAAATAAAATATTTATTCTTTCTTCACAAATGCAAAAATTTGTTATACTGAAAAAAGCATTTCCTTAATATAAACATAGTAAGATCTTTTTTTAATCTCCAACATTATACTCCCTCCGTTCCTTATTATAAGAGACAAATAACCGAATTACGTTGATCAAAAAAGCAGTTAAAATTAGTTAAGAATAATCAATGTATAAAAAATATAATTTTTTCCTCAAAAATGCCCTCATTAATAAGGAGAGAGAGCATGAGAGGGAACAATTAAATTGTTAAAAGAAAGAGAAGGGGGAAGGAGAGAGAGTGTGAGTTGGAGACAATAAATATGGGTAAAATAGGAAATCAACACAAAAAAATAAAGACAACTTTTAAGTGCTCTTATATATAGGAACATGCCATAAACATCAAATGTCTCTTATAATAAGGAACGGAGGGAGTAATAGCCTATTTTGGATAATTTATAAGTAATTTTTTAATCATGATTTATAAAATACGAGGCAAGTACATCGGAAGAGTTTTGTCTTAACTTACGTACAACATGCTTATAAATACTTTTAAATGCTATTTCAATTGGCCCAATGTCAAAATTCAAAGCAACACAGTGGATGTATAGAAGCAAAAACCTATTTCCCTATCTGTTTCCCCATTCATCTTTTTCTTCACAATGTCCATAAGCTCATCAAAATGAATATATGATAGTTTAAACCACTAAATAAATGTAGTTTTTTTGGTGAATAATAAATATGTTTTTTATTAGAAAGCTTGAAATGTTATGTATGTATACACATACACATATATGATTGGAGAAGTTAACATAAATAATATAAGTAACTTGATGTAAATATTGTTGCAAGTATTGATATGGGTAACACAGTTGTGCCACCTAGTCCAAGAGTCTTTGACAATGTTATTCGTATATATGATGTTTATGGTTTACCAAAATGAAATTGACAAGATTAAATTGCCTTTTAAAATTAAAAATTTTTGGTGGCTCTATTAGTGCATGCCCAAATAGTCAAACAATTTGTTCATTGCCAGATCTCAAAAGGCAAATAATAGAGTAAGATGGCGTGTTGTCTAAAGATAATACTAGTTTTTGACAATTTAAAAGTATTTACATGATTTAGATAATTAGTTTAACAACTTAATTTGTTCAACTCAAACAATGAACCGATCAATTAGACCATGGCTTGATCTTGAGTCGGTTTTTTTTTTTTGGGCCATCACTTAAGAACTAGATTAACTTGGTAATCAATCGAACTAGACTAATATTGACTCTAATATTACATATAGGAATTAATATAGAGATTTGTTTCATCATAAATATAAAACTTTAATCTGTTTTACCTCTTAGATTTATAAACTTTTTTCTTAAACTCACTCGTTGATGAAGGAAATTTAAAAAAATATCGTTTATTAAAATTATTGAGGGAAATATTTTGGTTAAAAATTTATTCAAAAATTTGGTTATTGTTCATGTAACCAATTATGACTTGTGATATAAGACATGCGGTGATTATTGTCATTTATTTTTTTTAAATATTTAATAATTTTATTACACTGACAATATCCAACGCGAAAAAAGCTGTCAAATTGAGAAAGCAATCGATTTTCTTTTTCATCAAAGTGGGCGACGCGGCTCACAGTGAGAGGATTAAAAAGTAGTCCCACCAAAAATGGGCCATCAAATCACCCTCTCACAGCCCTACCCACCATTTTGGGTTCCATTATGTGCTAGTGACACACAAGATTAATGGTTAATGATATGATAATCCTTTCAGGGATCAATCCATAAATAACTAAAAACATAACAAATAGAATAATTAAATTATATATGTGTGTATTGGTAACAAAGCATCCAATATTGACTAGCATATCTTGGTGAGAAAAATCCAAGTTGATTTAATCCTTTGACCAATTTGACTAAGAGTATTAAACGAGTCAAGTGGGTTAAACTTAATCCTCCTCTTGTTCTATTCATAGAGGAGAGAGAGAAAAATTTTTTTGATCTTATTTATAGGATACTGAGAGAAATTTTTTATATGGATATATAATTTTACCCTTCATGTATTATTATGTTGATTTTATTTACATAAGGTATATTAAATAGGGATAAAGTTGAAAATTTGTTTAATTTTACATGAAAGTTAATGAAATTTAAGGTTTTTCTTGGTTTATGTGAAACATGTTAGAAGTGATTTATAAATAAGATTATAGAGGATTTTGTTTTCATTGCAATGTCTAAAACAATGCCATCTTGAATTAAAAAAATAATAACTCATCACATTCATACTTCAACAACTTTGTTTTGTTGGATTATGTGGTTTATATATGAATGTTTCATTTACTTATAGATCAATGTCTTCTCATTTAAATACTCCTCTTTCCAGTTTGGCCCCCAGGATTATATGTTAATATTTGCGTATATTTCAATTAAAGTAGAACATTTTAATTATGATTGAATTGATGCCGGTTCAATTGTAGTTAGATTATTGACTTTTAAACTATTATCTAGATTAGTTTAATAATTTGTTTGAAGTACCTTAATACGGACTCTCAGTGTATGATATCTTGGTATAAAAATCTATGCGTAAAATATATTTGATGATATTTTTTAATGGGAAGTTAAGGGAAAAAATAAATATTATACTTGTAATTTCTTGTTAGAAGTGAAAATTTATTTATATATAATCCAACGCACGCCATGACATCTATGCTTAATCCTACAAAAAATATTTGTACCATCTACTTTGATCCATCACATCACTTCAACAAGATCAACAGATGGAGATAAACGATTGAAATATTTCCAATATGATTCAACCAAAAACCCCAAAAAGTATGATTATGATATGAACTTTTATAGTTATTATAATTTAACATTAAATGCACAAAATGGATGATGATGGTTAAAAAAACACAAAAATAATGGATCACAACAAGTTTTTGTTTTTTTGTGAGACAAGGATAAGATTTGGGGTTGGCGGTGTTGCCATTTGAGCATCATAATTAATGAGATTGATTATATAAATGAAGCAACAAGGGAATCTTTTATAGCCAAATGTTAACACAAAGTGTTGCACAAAAGTTCAAATTGACACAAAGTCATTCGATCATTAAATGATAGTAATTGGAGGATTTGCGATTTAATTGTGGTTGAAATCTGAATCAGCCTAATTGAGATTAAAATAATATAAATTTGATTCAAATATATAAAAACATCCATCTACATAATTGTAAGAGTATATATTATTTAATTAAAAACGTATTAATTTATAGGTAAATAAAATATAATTTTATATACCCCATATAATCCAATAAAGTAGTTATCAAAGCATAAATTATATGGACAATTTTTTTCACTCATCATAACAATGTTGTTTCAGGTCTAAAAAAGATGGAAAAAAATATAAAATTTAAATCGGTTGACCTAGTCAAAATTCTTGATCAAAGTGATTAGAGGACTAGTTCATTAATTTATTGGTTTGATTGTTTGACCTGGGTTGAGTTCTAATACTATGGGTAAGTATAAAGTTTTTAAATTATTTTCTTCTTTTTAAGGTTTATAAATTTTAATAAGTTGATTTGCTCATTCATTTATTGATTGGTGCATGTTGATAATGGGAAAGAAAGGCAAAAGGAATTAATAAGGCATATCCTCTTTGGTAAGTATGGGAGAGTTCCACTAAGGCACATAACGTGTTGGTGCTTTGTCCCCTAAAGATTCAACATTTCATCCATATTCTTTTGATTTACCTACCCCACCGCTTTATTCCTTTCTTTTTTTCTCCTCCCCCACCTTCCTTCCTCTCATCTATTTTTTTTTTCCTTTCTTTATCTGAATTTCTGTCTCTCTCTGTACTACATTCACATATCTGTATATAGTACATTTACACCACGTATCAAAATATCACAAGCAACGGAGTAGATATTTGATTGAAAATAGAGATCAGGATGATCATATATATCACTGGGATGATTAGTCTTCTATGCGGGTTATAGTAAACGTTATTAAGTGAGATGCCATTAATTATCCTGGTCTATGATATATATATATATATATATATATAATACTAATTAGGACGATTATTTTCTGTTGTTTATGTTAAGGGATGAGACAATTATTCCTTCGGAAGTTAGAACATATGATGCGTTGGTGTGGCTTATTTGAACTCTTAAAATAATTTTTAAAAAATCTCTTTGTGGATATTTGTTTTGCTAAGTACATATATCTTTTTTTTCTAAGAAAATTTTCTTCAAAATACTATTAGGTATTAAATATAAGCACAACTTCTAACGAAATCTTGAACATTGATTCATTACTTTACAAGGGACTATTATATTCTTATGAAATTCATAAATGAAGTAGTTAATGGTAGGGTTATCATTATCCTTTTTGGGGTTACGAATCTTGTATGTGTTCCTAAAGTATCTAAATATAAAAAATTTAGATATTTGTACCCTTGGTACTTAGTTGTCTTTATCATACAACTTTAGGAAATAGTTATTTGACTATTTGGATTGGGCATGCACTTTATATGAGGTGATGATAATGCAATGTGTAATTTGGCCTTGGAGTTCTTGTTCTGCACATTTCCTTGAATTTCCTGAACTTTCAGGGTGATTAAAAAAAAAAAAAAAAGCAGTGCGGAAAACATTGAAAAATGTGGTTGGGTCACTTTGGTTGGGTTTGTGCCTCTTGTAGGCTGGCATTCTGCTAGCTCCTTTCAAAAATTCGGACCCAAGCCCATATGAACTTATGCAATAAGACTAAATACCTTATTCTCTCTTTGAATCTAAATATAAAATTTAAATTCATTTTTTATGAATTTTTAGTCTCAATCTACCAAAAAAATTATTGGTTGAAATAACATAGGTTCTTTATAAGTAATATTTCTATCTTTTTTGGCTAGTAAGTAATATTTCTATTTACTTGAAGTTTCACATAATATTTTGATTAAATTTAAAACACTATGATAATGTTTATATGCGAGATAAACAAGTAACTAAACATAGGTCGCTAATAAATTAGAGACAAAGGATTTGGACACCATAAGAATTATCCTGGTTCGGTCCCCTGACCTACGTCCAGTCCTCTTGAGAAACGCTCAAGAGATTTTCCCACTATGAAAGTCCAATTACAGTCCCAATAACTTATACAACAAGTTCACCTAAAATTCTTACAAGTCACAACTCTAAAATTTTTACATAGCTTGCTCATAATTAGTATCCAGACCCCAGACTAATAAAACATATGGAAAAAGTATTTTATTGCATAAATTGCACTCAAATACTCAAATTTCAACAATAATATTCAAGAAGTATACAATCAATCTTCATTGGACATTGATGAGGCTCCTTCTTCTGCATTTCTTTTATTTATTAGTCCAATGACTAACTTCCTCTTTGACCACTATCAGTTATTCTTTGCTCCTTGATTCTGCAATAAAGACATATGGATCAATCAGGATCCATTTTATCAATTCCATTTGAAATAATTTGAAGAGTATTTGTTATTATCAAAACTAATAATTGATTGGCTAGCAGTCAAAGATTTGATTCTTAACACATTGAAATTAGTAAACTAAACAATGAGACTCATGTAGTCCAAATCTGATCATTTACCTTCAAATTCCAAAATTGGAAGGTGTTTGTCAAAAATATTCAACATAATCACTGCACATCCATTTTCTGACCTGATTTAAGCAAACAAAATATCATATTAATTTTAAGAAACTATCGTAATATACTAAAATGAGCAAAAAAAATACTGCAAGTGGCTAGTTATTCAACAAAAAGTGATGTCCAGGTAAATCAAAGAGTGTGAATTAAGACGCTAATCTCAACAAATTGAGCTAAGTATCTACTAATACCAAATCTAGATATCACACCTTGAGTTGTTGCATTGTCCTTATTATTGCTGAATCAAAATAGCAATTGAGGAGGAAATTCAATTCTGCCCCATGCCAATTGTCAATTGCATAATACCCACAATGCCGTTAATGTTGAAACCTGGAGAAGCACAACCCCAGAAATCAAATTTTGCATCCAACTTATAAAATGATTGAAATGAGAAACAAAGCAATGCCATTTTTTTCGGTAACACATAGAAATCGGGACCATTGATAATTTTTTCCTTTAACTCTTGAATTACCTGCCTTCCTTACTTCTCATATAACTGTTTTCTTCAAAACAGAGCAATTCACCTAGTTCCCTCACCTATTTTGACATGATTCATTAAAACACAATACTACTATTAGATTAAATTCTACAGCACATGAATATGCTTTCAATCTCAATAATTAAAAAGTGTTTAGTTTTAACAAAATGCATTACCTAAGATGTGCCATCTTCAGGAAACATCTGGCCATTGCTCTGCTTATTGAAAGCCAATAAGTTTCTGCTTATGCAATTGTAGATCAAGTCACTGAAAAGAAAGGGAAAAAGAAAAAGCAACATCCAAGGAAAAACTGTCAGTCGAATTTTAGTTTTGTGCTTTTCGAGTCATTTGTGAATATAAAAATAAGATATTTTCTGTCACTCAAAGCTTCATATGAGGACCATATTAAATTAAAAAATTGAAGTTAGCAAATTTCTCTAACAAGCAATGAGCCTCATACAGACCAGGCTATCTAATCCTATACCTTGGAATACCAATCTTGAGACGGTGATGCCATAAAACCCTCAAGGACAAATTACAAGAAGGCTTAACGAATATTTAACACACAAAAATGGCGAACCATCACCTTAACAAAATTACATTATATTTCAAAATGGCGATTGTTTAAGGCAAAAAAAAAAAAAAGTTCATACTCACATGAACTTCTCATGATGAATCAACTCCCAGTTTGACCCAAAAAAGGAAAAAAAAACTCCCAGAGATGATGGCATTTTGATGACGGGAAAATAGAGAATTTGAAGCAGAGGATCATTTTGAAGGCACTTTGCCTTGATGTTCTTCAAAATCTTTTGGTAACTTTGGAGTTTCAATTCTGCCACAAAGCTTCAGAATCTGCAATGTGAAGAAGTAACACGAAAATGGAAATCAATTCGTAACCGAACATATGCTCATATGTGGTAATGGAAAAATATATGTTTTCAATTTTATTTATTAAAAATCTGATGTGATATTAATAATATTTTGCCGAACATGAGAAGTAACAAACTCTTTTTTTTTTAATAAGAAAAACAGTATGTCTTTGTAGGAAAAGAAAAATTGAATGTAGGCGCGCGTGTGGGGCATAGGCAAGATGTACCCATAAAATGTTGGTATCTATTCGATGATCACGAAGGGAATATATCATATGTGGGTTGTGAAAAAGAAAAAGGAAAAAAAGTATACATATTAATAGATACTAAAATGATGAAATGTTGTGAAATTTGAGAGCCAACCTTTTGAAGCAATATAATGCACCATCTCAAGGATCATAGTATTCTCCATTGATTCGTATGGTGGGAATATGAGCAATCTTGGACAAGTGTTTCCCTCTCTCATAATCATATCTCTCTTCTAATTTTGGACAACGTCTGATTTCCAACAACAAAAGAGAGGATGGTAGCGCATCTTCTGGCAATGATTCAAGGTTTTCACAGCCATAGATGGAGAGCTGTTCAAGAGAAGTAAGGTGTTGAAGCCCTTTTCCTTCTAACAATTTAAGATTGGACATAGAGTTGATGTAAATACTCACAAGAGAAGTGGGTAGTAATTGATTCTTTAGTAAATTATGGAGAATACTTTCACTTCCATCACCCGAAACTCCAACCCATGAGAGAGAAGTCAGGCGTTGAAACCCCCAGTCTTGGATTGGTATAGAAGATAGTTCATTATAGCCCTTAATAACAAATGATCGCAAGTTAGAAGGCAAACCACCTTCAGGCAATGATTCCAACTTTGGAACCAAACTTAGACGAAAGCGTTGAAGGTTGGCAAGGGAATCAACATGTACTTCTGACATTGATATAAGTTTGTTACAGTTGTGGACCCAAAATGATTCTAAGGGAAGAGCAGACCCCCCAACATGTGTAAAGGTCTCCAAATTATGACAGCTGCAAATGTCAAGCCATTTAAGCTTGGGAAAACAACCTAATGGGAAAGATTTCAAGGAAGGACAACTATTATCAATTCTCAAGTCTTCAAGTGATGTGTAGTTTTGCCAAGAATCCTGAGGTAGGAACTCTAATTTCTCACAATTGCCAATGTCAAGACGTCGCAAAGAAGTGGGCAAACCATCAATTGGGAAGGACGTGATGGATGGGATATCTCCAAGAAACAGCATTTGAAGACAACGGCTACCCATTATCATTCTTGGCAAAGACCGCAAGCTATCACACTTCCCAATTGTTAGAAATTTCAAAGAGTCCAGAGATAAATCATCAAATGCTCTTAATAACCCCTGTTCACCTCGCTCAATGTTTAATTCTTGAATAGATGTAATCCACTGCAAAGTTGCTGATTTTGCCTTCAATTGTTTGCAGTTTGATATAGAAACATTTGTCAATGATGGAAGGTTGTGGGGCATGTCTCCCCGCAGTATGGGACAATCACACAAACTCAAACTTTTGAGTCTAGGGAAAGGAAATTTGACACCTTCACCATCAAACAACATCCATTCCTCCCAAATAGGCATATTTTCAAATATGAGAATCTCCAAGGATGGAAATGGCTGAAATGAAGAGTACTCGGGCTTGCTACAATAGAATTCATGTCCAACAGTATGCACTGATCCCATTCCACCAATCGAGAGCTCTTTGAGAGAAGGTAGTTCTCCAAATTGTGGGAGCAAAACACAATTACTGCAATCACTCACACATAAATTGGTGATGTTTATAAATGATGAATCTCCCATCCAACCAGGGAACCTGGTGCCTCCATAATGGTTGATGGTCAATTTCTTTAAATTTGTAGAAGGTTGCAACATGTTCAGTATATTTTTCACAGTTTGTGAATCTGAAGCATCGCAATCCCATTCCAACACTAACTCCGCAATCTTTTCTCTATTCTTCAAGTTTGCCTCCAAAGCATCCGTAGAATCAACAACATTTTGTAGATTTGAAATGGAAAGTTTACCTTGCAGATGAGGTAGCCTTTTCAACTCTTTAATTGCCAATCCATCCGGCTGCTTGCCCACGATAAAGGTACTCAAATTTTGAAGATTTTGTAGTTTTGCAACTTGTGTGGGCATCTCTTTTAAAGCAGTTGCACTAATGTCTAGATGACGTAAATTAACAAGCTTTTCTACCTTCTCTGGTAATTCATTAAAATTCACACAATTTGATAAAAGCAACGTCTGCAAATTGTAAAGGGTAAAGACTGCATCAGGCAAACTTCTAATTGAAGTATAGGAAAGGTTGAGATATCGTAGATGTAGCACATTGCCAATTGAATTTGGTACCTCAACGACATTTTCGTACCCTGATAAGGACAATGCTCTTAGGCATTTTAGTTTTGTCAACAAACCATTGAGCAACTTTTTGGACAAAACACATGATGGATTCCAATCTCTAAATTCATTTTGTGTCAAAAGAGTCCTCAAATAGTTTAGATGACAAAAGCTCTCACATTCTTTATAGCTGTTATATTCTTTTTGGGAAAACAATAAATGTCGTGCAGATTTTGGGACATCATTTTCCTCAAATTGAACATAATTCTTTCCAGCTACAAATTTGGCTAAATCATTGATGAGATCGTGCATGACAAACTTTTTTGGATTACTACCATACTGTTGAAAGAATGACCGTGATAGTAATTCATTGAGATAATCTTCTACTTCTGCCTCTAATGTCTCCTCCCCATGGAATTGTTGCACAGCACCTTCAGCCATCCATAACAATACCAATTTCTTTTTCTCCAACACAAGATCTTTTGGAAAAATGGAGCAATAAGCAAAACATTTTTTCAAATGTGATGGAAGATAGAGATAACTCAAATGCAAAGCAGGAAGAACATTAGCATTTAGTATCTCCCACTGCTTGCTATTCAGAATTTTATTCCATTCCTTTGCATCCACTTTTGAACGCAAAAGACCTCCTATTGTTTTAGCAGCAATTGGGAGACCACCACATTTTTTCGCAATTTGCCTTCCAATTGCTTCTAGCTCTGGATGTTTGTTTGGATCTTCATTTCCAAATGCATGCTTGGAGAGTAAAAACCAACAGTTATCATCTGAGAGACGACTCAATTCATGTACGGGAAATGTATGTGTGATTTGAACAACTCTTGGTTCACGAGTTGTCACAATAATTTTGCTTCCCGTTCTTCCGCTATGAAAAGGAGTTATGAGATCATCCCAATCACTGTATTTTTCATTCCATAAGTCGTCCAACACAATCAGAAACTTTTTATTGCTCAAACTGTTTCTTAATTCAACACGAAGGAAATCTAGATTTTTACTATCATAGACCTTTTTAGTGACAGACTCAACAAGACTCTTAGTCACCTCGACAACATTAAAATCATCTGAAACACATGCCCAAGCGTTCAAATCAAAATGGTCTTGCACCTTTTTGTCATTGTAAAGGAGTTGAGCAAGGGTGGTTTTGCCCAGGCCACCCATACCCAAGATAGTGATCACTCCTATAGCGTTACCTTTTGGATCTTCATCACACAGAAGCATTTTCAATAGTTTCTCCTTATCATCCTCTCTACCAACCACAAGAGATTCATTTACCAGTGATGTAGAAGCTGTTTTATGCGCTTTCAAGCTAACACTTTGCAAATCAAGGATATCCTTTTGTTTGGCAAAGTGTTCAAGCCTTCGGGATGCTTTTTCTAGCTTGGAGTTCATCTCTCGGTTAAATTGACCAAAAGAAGAGGAAAGGAAAGAGTGCACCTTGTTAACAAAATTTTGAGAATCTTTATCCGCCTTGCATCTGAGAGACTCGGTGTTGATTTCATCGAGTAAATCCTCTGCATCATAGACAGCATCTTTCAACTTTTCGAGCCATTTCTTGACTGCATCATTCGTGATCTGCTTCTCTTCCGCATCATTGAGCACAGCACCAAGCATCAACAGAGTTGTCTCCAGCTGATCCAAGAGAGAGACATCGAGCTTTCTACTTTTCATGAAATCTCGAAACTCGCTTGAGGAGATCCGGTCGAGTAAGGTCTGCACAGAAGCAGAGATCAGTGCTTCTCCCACCTTGGCAGCTAACTCCATGCCTTGTTCTGTCTGGTAACTCAAAGGTATTACTTTAGATGATGGACAAGACGATTGAGAATGAAAAGAGTTTGATAGGAAGCGATAATAGAGTGGAGCTGGTTTAGATTGATTCGAGATAACACTTAAAAGAGGAAGTTGGTTGACATTTGGCTTCTTTGTGCGTCGGAAGATTCCGGGACATATGCAGGAAGAGATATGATTAATAATTTGAATCCCATATATTTCTCGAAAAAAAGACAAACGAGGGTAATTGTTAGGAAGACAAGAAGAACGCGTATTGTCCATATGGTAGGCCATGCACAGCAACATCTCTGTTCTTTCGTGGAAGAGTCTGCCCAAAACAATCACTCATTTTCCTATGATCTTCATTTTTAATTATTTTCACATTTTGATGTCTTAACATTGTTTGCGTGCCTTAGATTGTCCTAAATATCAAATTTCCTAGTTGTTTTGGTACAGGGAACGTGAAAACTTGAAGGGGGGGGGGGGGGGAAAAGGAACAGAGCACAGACTGATTAAATAAAAATTAATATTTTTATATTTTATATTAATGTTAATAGTTTTAAATGAAATAATGAATACATATATGAAATGAATTTTAAATAGATACAAGAAACCTTTTTATTTTATTATAATTTATTAGCTGTGTTTTTATTTAAAAAAATTATATAATAAATATTTAAAATTTTCCTCTTAAAGTTAGGAAGAAATAAAAACTCAAAATCCCATATAATACGTTTCACTCTTTTCTAAATCAAAAAGCTAACTTTGCATAGCCTAATTAATATTAACATTATAGTAATTATTTCATTGAATTTTTTTGTCAATACTCCCTTCTATACTATATACAAATTATAAATAAGTGAACTATGTAGATTAAAATGTTTGTTAAGAATAATAAATTTGCAAGAAACGTTCTTTTTTCCCCAAATAAAGAAAATGATTGGAGAAAAAAAAAAAGGACCGGAGAAACAGATCAGTATTTGAGAGTACAAATGAAGAAAAAAAGTGAATTAAATTTTTAAACAAATACCAAATATATATATATATATATATATTATAAAAAGGACCAATTCATAACTTATAGAAGAGATCAGAGGGAGTAAAGGTGAAATAAAAATCTTTTTTAATTGTCATTCATATGCATATTTGTTTTCCTATTGACCGTTGAATAGCTTTCCAGGCCTCATTTCTGTTATGGCTGGCGTCCACCGTCTATGCAATATGCACGATGCACGGACGCGAAAGTGACCACTGGAAAGTACTTTTTGTCCTGAAAAATGTTAAAAAATATTTTCAGATATTTTATTTATATTTATTTAATGGACTTTATGAGAAGATGAGGAAATTAAAATTACTCCTGAAAAATAGTTTAAAGGTATAATTGTTCTTAAAAGATTAATACTTTAAGAATATAATTGCATCACAATTTTTTTTTTAAACTGTTGAATGCTATTGAAAAAAAATAATCTAAGATATGGACACGCTTCAAAGACTATTTTAAAATGCTAGATCAGTTTTATGCTCGATTTGGATGGGAAAGAAAATGACAGGACAAATAATGAAAAAAGAAAAAATTAAAAAATGTTATCACGTTGGATGAACAAGAAAAAATAGAAAAAAAGAAAATGAATAGATATTTGAATGACCAAAATATTTTTTTATGCAAAAATATATCATGTTTAAAATTAATTTAAATATTACAATAGAAAAATTATACTATTTCTGTCCTTAATATAAGAACTAGTTGACTTTTATTTTGATTATAAATATAATACTCCAATCTATTTTGTCTTTTATATTTATTTATTCTTTTAAGGTAGTCTTGGTCATAATAATGGTTCTAACTAATAGACTTGATTGGCAAGGATAATTTAAAAAAATAACATCTATTTATTACAAATAACTAACTTAACTAGTTTTTTTAATTTATTCAAATCAGTCAACTAAATCTTATATTAAGGATTGAAGGTAGTATTAACATTAGTATTATCAAATAATTTAAAATCAAATTATTTTATAAAGGTATATTTTCATATTACTTTATTTTAAAACCAGATAATTTGGAGAAAAATATTGCTTTTAATTGTAAAATAAAAAAGTGAATAATATTTTAAAGTTGGATATAACAGAAGAAAATAAATAAATTATACATTATTCAATGTTATTAATAAATATTAAAATTATATGAGTTTTGTCCAAAATATGTATTATAAAAAGTATCAATTCATAGCTTATACTCATCCCGTCTTTAATGTAAGATCTAATTAATTAATTTGAGTAAATTAAAAATATTAATTAAATTTATGTTTTTTTTAAAACCCTTTAAGTATCTTTCTAATTTCTTTCCTCCTTCTTTCATTTGATTATTATTGAAAAAAATTAATAAATACTCCTCTGGTCTTAAATATAAGATCTTTATATACTTATATACAGTATAAGAATCTTATATTTAGAATCGGATGAGTATGTAAAATAACTCTTAAAAAAAAACGAGTGTCATTTTCGCATCCGTGCGCAAAGGGTGACGGTAAAAAAGATGCGAGCTATCACATAAACGAGGCCTAGAAAATCACTCAACGGTCAATACAAAAACAAAGATGTGTATGAATGACAATAAAATTTTAAGCATTTTGAAGTATTTTTTTAAGGCTATCTAACATTTTAAATTATTTTATAATTTATTTAACATCTTAAAATATTTATTCATATGCATCCAGTATCCTTAAAAATATTTTTAAAAAAATAGTTTTTTTAGTGTTTTATATACATTAATTTAACAAACTTTTTGACTATGAATTTAAAATAACTCCTAAAAAGACACTTTAAAGGCACAAGTGCTTTTGAAAAAAATTCATATTTTAAAAATAAAATTGTATTATAAGATACTTTAAAATGTTAAGTGAGAAGGAAAAAAAAAAAAGGCTGGCGCATTTAATTCTCTTTCCCCTTTGTGCTCATGTTCATAGGGATTCAATTATTCATGGATAGAACACTTAGAGGGTGTTTGGATGATTGCCCAAACCATGGTTTGAGAAAAAATTACCAAAACACCTATCAATTTTTTAAAACCATGATTTTATCATAAAATCATGGTTTGCTTATCAAAACCAAGGTTTTGTAATAAGTAAAAAAATTTTGCTTTTTGAGTGGTTCTACGCCCACCCCCTACACTAATTTTTTTTTTGGTTGAAAACAATTAATTTTTCTAAAAACATAATCTTATATTTTACAATTATATATACACATATTAACAATTACTACATCCTGTCTTTAATATAAGACCTCATTTGATTTTTATTTGGTCCTAAATATAAAACCCCAATTTATTTTATTTCTCATATTTGTCTATCGTTTTTCAAGTTATAACCAATAACTTTGATTAATAGGGATATTGTAAGAAAGGCAATACCTATTTATTACAAGTAACTAATTTAACTTATTTTTTTAATCTACTCAAATTAGTCAACTAACTCTTACATTTAGAATTGGATATAGTAATTAATATATGTTTTTATACATTATTTATTATGTTGGCAAAAAAATTAATAAATTTATTATTTCGGTCTTTAATGTAGGACCTAATTGGAGAGTTAATATTGGTCTTAAATGTAAGATTATTATTCCGGTCATTAATGTAAAATCTAATTGGAGAGTTAATATGTAGACAAGATCTTAATACCTTCATTAATAGAATCTTCATCTCACATGGCTTAGCTTCATGACTCCATAACAGATCAAATTATTTACTATATACAAGAATAGTCATGTCCTTTTTATTTTCTTTTTTCTTTTCAGATAATGTAATGTGTTGTTAAAAAAAACTACTTGGAAAAATATATTTCATTGTAACCTCTATTATTAAGATAATTAATATGAAATTTTTTTGTATGGTTATTTAATTTTGTGACACAAAAATTATGGGTTTTTATCTTTAAAATTTTTAAGAAATAATAATATTTTTTTTGGCAAAATAAATCATTTTCCTAAAAACATATTTAATTATTTTATTAATATATATACACATTAATTTTTTATTATTTTTATTATTTATGTCTTATTTATTGTGTTGCCAAAATATATATTATTAACAAATTTATTACTTCAAATAAACATATATTATGAAATATATCTTATATGTAATTATCATTTAAACTTATGTCTTTTTTAGTAATTTCTATATATCAAAAAGCACTTCTTATAATAATTATCCAAACACTCTCACTTTATCCAAATCACTTTTTCAGAAAATCTATTCTTTTCATAATCTATTCTTTAGAAGCTATTCTCCAAACCATGGTTTTGCTTCATCCAAACATCCCCTTAAAAGAGGAAGCTTGACTTTTGATTACTTTGCGTCCCCGGAAATAACGTCGGAAATACCATCCCGGAAGAGAAATGATTAATTATATGAATCCCATGTATTTCTCGAAAAAAGGACAAAAACGGGTACTTGCAAGGAAGCCAAGGCGTGTATATATAAATATACCATTTCTGACCTTTAATCTAAAAACTATTTAATTAATTTGAGTATATTAAAAAAATTAGTTAAGTTGGGTATTTATAATAAATATGAGTTGATTTTCAAAAAATTTCTTTTTTAATCATGATTATTATTAGATAAAAGTTTTTTAATATGTGTAATCAATAATAATACTTTAGTAAATAAATTATAAATTTAAAAAATAAAATAAATTACGGTGTTATAACAAAATTCCCACTATCTTTTATTCTTTGGGAGATGATACTTCATTTTGTTTCTCTCTCTTTTCTTCAAAAGTTGAATGTGCATACCGTTATAGCCAAGTTGACGAGAATATTTTCTTGATTCGAGAACACAACTGTTTTTTATTGACGAGGAGGTTAGGTGGAAAATTGTGAATGCCATGTGACTGCACATGAGCAATTTTGATCAAACAAATTTATTTTAGATCTGATTTAGGTCTTTCTTGGCTTCTTGCTAATAAAAATATAAAATCTTTTATGGGAGAATTTTCATCGGCCTGTTTTCTTGAAGCATGTTAATATTAAATCTCATTTTCTTGGAAGATTAAATTTAAATTAAAAGAGCGCCATAGATTACAACTTACAAGGTCAGATTTGGAGAAAATATCTGAAGTTCATGTTGGATGCATATAAAAATTAGATAAAATACAATAATTATCTCTCTATTTTATTTAAATTATAAGATTTTTTATTTATTTTGGAAATGCATATAAAACTTTGGCGCTTGTTAAAAGTATTTAGATAGAGGGTTTGTTTGGAGCTCTGTTCAAAACAAACTTTTAAATAAGTTTACATAAATCGAGACAAAACTTTTTTTATATAATTATTTCATATTTTGTAAATCACATTTGAAAAGCTATTTATAAGTCAATCCAAACAAGTTCGAAATCAAAATCATGATTTTAAAAGTATTTTTACGGTATACGAAATAAATATTTAAAATAATTTATCTTGATTTATGAAAAAATACTCTTAAAAAGCACCTTTCACTGAACCTAAACACCCACAAAATGCATGTTACATAATCATCTTTTATATATTTAAGATTTTTTTTCTGTTTATCCAACTATTAATTAATTATTAAGTTCAACTTTTAAATTTTTATTTTCACTAAAATGCCCTCTTTGATATAAGAATTATTTAAAAATTTATATTTGCTAAAAGTAATTTTTTTTTTGCAACAAAAAATTTGCATATATTTTCAAATTTTTTAATACGTTGTAAAATTTACAAAGTTTAATTATATCATAAAATTTTCTAATTGTAAAATTTCCTCACATTTACTGAAATTTATTAAATTAAATTTTTAAATGTTTAAAATACATATTGTGAATGCATATTTTTAGAATATTCATGAGAGTTAACTATTTAAATTTAAGTACATAATTTTAAAATCGAAGACGTGTAAATTTAGATTTAATTACATGTTTTTAAGATAGATGATGTGCAATTAAGACAGAATACAATGGGGATTAGAGCATTTTACTTTAAAGATTATCCATGAGAATTTAAGGAACACTTACTAATCAAGTTCACATAGTTTAATAATTTCTATTAGGATTAATATGATTTTTTGTCCTTTAAGTTTGTGCTTGTTTTGATTTTAGCTTTTTAAGTTTCAAATAATAGGTTTTGGTCTCTCAGGAAGTAAAATGATCCAATTTTTTATTGAATTAATATAGATCAATATTTTAAATAAAAAATTTGAGCAAACAAAATTTATAATTTGAAACTTAATAGACTAAAATTAAAATATTAATAAAGTTAAGGGGTTAATAATTGTATTAAACCTTTTATTATTATTGAAGCCATACTACCTACTTGATCGTCTCGTCTTTATGCCTGCTGTGAACTGTCCCCATCATGCGACGGGGACAGCTAATACCCCATAGTGCTCATTAAACAAATATTAAGTTGAAGACCATGATTAAATTAATCAGCTTCTTAATTGCCCGTGATTGACGCTGATGATTTCTTTAATTTTTTGTTTTCATCGTGTGGAAAAGTTGACAAACAAATGTAACAAGTGTTTTTGGTTAAAAAAAAATCACCATCTTTATGAAAGCAAGTGCTTATCTGGGTAATTTATTTAACGGTCAAATTTAATTTTTATTTTTATTTGAGCATTATTAAATATTTATTTTATATTTAAGTAATCTTTGCACTATTTATTAATTTGGAATACTTATTACTCCCTAAAAAAATTTAAAGATGAAGATCTCGTGAACAATAACAAATGCGGATTCAAATCAACTTGTTAAGTAATCGACTAGCCAAAAACCTTATTCCATTTCATTTTAAATATAAGTCATTTTTAATTAATTAAAGCCCACATGTTGTTTCAGCATCATTTCGTCAAAAGTTGAATGGGAAGACTCCAATAGTAGACTAGACAATATTATTTTCTTCATTGGAGGACACAATTGTTTATTATTCACGAGGAGGTTAGGTGGAAAATTGAGAATGCCGTGTGACTGCACATGAACAATTTGTTTAGCAAATAAAATTAGTCGTATTAAAAAAATAGCAATACTGAATTATAAGGGGGTTTGGTTCAACCTAAAAAAAATTGAGAAAAAACTCTCCTCATACTTATTTTGTTTACTGTAAAATTATTTTTAAAATTATGATTTGGTTTCTATTTTAACATTTTCATAAATCAACTTTGCCAAGCAACCAACCAACTAAAATTATTAAGAAGAATTATTATAAGGTCTTAACTAATAAATATATTTACTAAAAAATATCATAATAATTGATCAGGTTGTAATGACAGGTTTTGGTGCAGAAAATAATAGCGCATTCTAATTTCTAACTATTAACTTGTTATTGAGATATTTTAGTAATTATATTCTTCTCATGAGACCTTGCAGTAATTTTTTCAAACTACGACTTAATTAATTAATTTGGATGTGGATAAACAGCCATATGGAGTAAACTTTGTTTCTTCAATCCTCAGTCTTTTACACTATATTTGGTACACACCTAAAAAAAATTTTTAAGGTACTAGATGCATAAAAAATATTTTAAGATATCAGATGTATTTAAAAAAATATTTTAGAATGTTGTATGTATCACAAAAATATTTTAGGATGTTAAAAATACTTGAGAAAATATTTTGGAACGGCGGATGTAGAATGCCTAACAAAATATATTATTAAGCTTTGATAGGTTCGCTTACCAAACACAAAACGTCAAGGCTTGCCGGCCTTTCATGCTGTCTTATTTTACTTAGGTAATCGGGGTGCCTTCTTGGTATTTAATTTCCACCCAACAGCCATTGGCATTTAACTAGTCACAAAGTTAATCACTTCCCAAATCTACAATCCTATTGCTGCTATGACCTCTCCTCTCCGTCACCATTCACAAGTGATGATTGTGAAGAGATGACGGCAGCCGATGAGGAGCGGCCGGCGAGAGAGGCTAAGGAGTTGCAGCAGTGGTCATGAAAAGAGGCAGAAGTGCTCGGCATGCTTTCCCGAGGAATGACGGAGTAGAACAAAGGAAAGAACAAACTTTCATCGCAATTTTTTGGGAAAATTTTTTTCACGTGTGTTCCTTTCAACAAAATTTTGGATCCTCTTTAGAAAGTGAAAAGGATTATTTTAGAAAAGGAAAAAAGGGAATTATGATGTCATATTGCACGTAACCCTTCTCTAGAAATTTGAATATATATATGTAGATAACTAACATTTTTAATGATTAATGTGTAACTACAAAACTCTTTAAAATTTTAAAATTATGTAAATCACACTCTCAGCCTTAATTAATTATCCGTTATTTTGCTAATAAAATATAACATAACAAAAATTTTATTATATTTAGAATGTTATACTTATATGGGATGGCACACATATCTCATTTCTTGCAACCCCATCTCATCGGTACGAAAGATGAGGCTGATAACAAATATCGCATATAAGAAGCTGGAAAATTATCATTGTAAAAATGAATCCCAGAGCAACCATATTAGTATATATCAAAACAATGGAATTGAAAGAGTGAGCTCAAGGCTATTGTCTAAACATGCACTGCGTTGCAAAGAAAATGACAGTATATCTTATCTCCAAACAGTTTATGTTTTCTGTTCTTTTTTCCCGTTTTTATGTGTAGAACAAGTTTCAGCTTCTTCCAGGCTACCAAAAAGTGTTCTGGCAAATTATCAAAAGTTAATTCATTTCAAAGTTCTCAAAGCTCCACATCAAAATTTTCAAATACCGCCCGGAGGAGAAGTGAGAGAAAATTTTAACGATTTCGATTTAAAAAATCAAAGAAATAAAGTTAAAAGTTTTTACTTAATTTTTATTACTCTTTTATCTTATATGTTCTCTTATTAACATTTTAAGACCTCCATTTTCCAATTTTTCAAATCAGTTTTATTAAAATTTCCTATCCCCTTTCTTTTATTTTCCTCATACCAAACATAAGGTTGAACTTCACATCCGGTATGTATGGTTATTAACAGTAATTAAACTGAACCATTGGATGAAAATTTGCCGAGTATTGTTAATTCTAAGAATAATGGAGGATAAGAATATACTAGGAAAGATGAAATATCAACTACTTGTAATGAAGAATAGAATTTTAAATAAGTTTAGAAGTGTTTTTAATGAAAAATAAATAAGAATTTAACACTTCTAACATATTCCCAATTAGTAATATTTAACAGAATTATTTTTCAAAGTATTTTTATTTTATTTTATTAGGAACCAACTGGGACATATATACAACACGCCACTAGACCAGTTCAATAAGAAGCTCAAGAATTTTT
The DNA here is from genome assembly GCF_004799145.2 of Neltuma alba. NCBI lineage: Eukaryota > Viridiplantae > Streptophyta > Magnoliopsida > Fabales > Fabaceae > Neltuma > Neltuma alba. The sequence goes on from NW_021633706.1 coordinate 55,611, forward strand.
AAGGGAGAAACAGTAGCATACAATACTGAATATATACTTTGGACGTTCACGTTCTATATATGCTAGTTCACTGCTATTAAGATCGAAAACATTAATTAACCAGTTCAGTGAGTCGGAGTTAACAGCAACACTTCTTGCCGCATATTTAGGGTGTTTGTATTAGCTTTTTGGATGTTATTTTACAGTATTGTAGATAAATATACGAGAAGAGTTTTATTTTGATTTATGTAAAAGTATTTTTTTTAAGTGCCTTTGAGGGGTTCTCAAATACCGTAAAATTATTTTAAAAAAAAGCTAATTCAAACATCCTAATTGAGCAAGAAGAGTTTATCTCTGATAGACCAAAAAAAAAAAAACAGTGGATAGTATAATGAGTCCAGAGGAAGTGGGCCTAAAAAGACCTTAGAGGATGAAGAGGGAATCTAAAAGGACAATAATATAAAGGGATAATTGGTAAAAAAATCCTTACTTGAAAATTTAATTAGCTAAAAAGACCTGAATTTGAGCAAATACAATCATGATCCGTGAGTATAACATATCTTCTGCTGTGTGCAACATGTCATTAATGATGTGCAACAATTATCAATACTGAAATCATGTGCCCACAATGGAAGATATGTTACACAAAGCAGAAGATACATTGTACTTACGGATCATACTTGCATGTACTCAAACTCAGGTCTTTTTAGCCAATTAAATTTTCAAACAGAAATTCATTTTTACCAATTTTCCCTAATATAAACTCAGATAATGCTCTCAAGAATTAGCTTAAAGTTGCTTTTAGAAAATGAAAGGTTTCCCCTGAAAGCATCTTTTATTGCAATGGTAGAGTAGATGTGCGTTAGGCCCAAGTAATGAGTTTGGATTATGTTAAAAAATAACATAAAAATTCACTTACAACAGACAGATCGTAACGTTTTGTTTTTTGGGAAAAAAGACATTAGATATGATCAATGGGCCAAGAAATTGACAGTCTATAATATGAAGCTGATAATAGATATAATTTTACTAAAGGGATGTTTGGATGAAAACCAAACCATAGTTTTAAAAGTGATTTTACGGTCTACGAGGTAAATATGTGGAGAAGTTTATCTCGATTTGCGGAAAAACACTTTTCAAGGCATCTAAACACCCCCTAAATTCCTTCTTTGCGAATTTCTAGTTTGCAAGCTACCCAAAAAAATTATTATTTTTTAAATAACATAGGTTATGTATAAGTAACATTTCTGTTTACTAGAAGTTTCATATTATGCTTTAATTAAATTAATTTAAAATAAGTAACTAAATATAATTAGTGATAAATTAGATATAAGGGAAGAGAGAATTAGGCACCACATAAATTAGGCACCACGAGATCCAGTCCTCTTGAAATCTACTCGAGATTTTTCCATCATAAAAATCCATTATAAATCCTAGTAAGTTCTACAACGAGCTCACCTACAACTCTTACAAATCACAATTTTAAAATTTCAATCTACTCACATTTCTTCCCCTTTTTTTTCCCCGCCAGACCGCTTAGGTTATAAGTTTGACTTTAATTACAAATGCTATGTGGCATAAGGGGGAAAAAACCTTAAATTAACGGCAAGTTTGTTTTTAAAAAATTTCAGGAAAAAAAAAGCGATTTTAGCTAGGCTAAACGTAAAACAGTTGTTGGAAGTATAAGGCAATTGTTGAGAGAATTTAAGCTAGTTAAACATATAGTATAAGGGATATGTTGAAAACAAGGGGCTTATTTGAATAATTCAAGTATTAAACTTAACTAAAAGCGTTTTTTTTCTTTAATTTTAAACAAATTGTCCCCAAAATGATTTTGTTTCCCATTAAAAAAGATTCAAAGAGTGCTGCGTCTGTACAATACGATTCTTCAATATTTGTTGTCATGATATTATGATGTAAAATAATTAATTGACTTCAAGAGTGCGTTGACATTTTTTTTCAGGTGACAAAAGTTTAAGTGAGCCGAATCTCAATATTCATTAGGACTCAGAGTTAGGGCATGCCTTTAGATTCACTGAGTGCTCACAAAAGTACATATAGATTACCCATCAATAAGGTCTTAGATTGGCAATTTGAACTAACAATTTTGTAAGTTATGAGCCAACTCTTTATTAATTAGACGAATTTTTGTTAGCAATTTAAATATCTCCATGCGCAGAACACCGGCGGGCAAAATCTTTATTTTTAATTGTTATTTTCAAATTTTGATGTCTTATTTGTCAAGGAACAAAAAACCAGGCCAGATACTGAATTGCTGGAGATGGTGGGTCAAGAGTTAATAGTCAGATAAGGGTTGGACAGGCCATATTAAAATAATAAAATTTAATTGACAATAACAAAATAAAATAATATTTATAAATAATAATCACTCAAAAAAATATAAGAAACCACAAAAATAGTTTAAATATTTAATTGTAACAAACTAACATTAATAAAAATTTTCTTGAGTGGCTTAATTCCAAACTCCATCTAAAAATTTCCTTATACTTCTTTTCTTGGGAACTCTCATTTGTGCGGACCACCTTTGAATTATTACTCTGCAGTTACCCCTTCTCGATCTCCATCGGGTTACCCCTCTGTCACTTTTCTTACAACTCAATTTCATCAGTATGAGATGAGGCTCATAACAAATATTGAATATAAGAAAGCTGGAAAATTATTACTCTAAAATCCCATATATTATTATACTCTTTCGGTTCTTAATATATAAGCTAATTAAAGAGTTAATTTGGTGCTATTTATAAGACTTATTTTATATATTTATGAATTTTTTTAATTAATGCTATCAATATTCTGCTAACAATAATCAAATAGGAGAAGGAGGGAGGAAATTGAAAAAGATGCTTAGGATGTTTTAGAACAAACATATCATATTACTTAATTTAACTAAGATTCTTAGTCTACTCAAATCAATTAATTATGTCTTATATTAAGAACAAGAGTAGTGAGCTCCACGCTAAGTCTTTTGTTTTAACATTCAGCATGTAGCAAAAGAAAATGATAGTATGTCTTATCCGCAAGCAGTTTATGTTTTCTGTTCTTTTTCCCATTTTTATGGGTGGAATTAGTTTTAGCTTCAGAGCTACCAAGAAATGTTGTAGCAACACATCATCAAAAGCTAACTAATTTCAAACTTCTCAAAGCTTCACATCAAAATTTCCAAGCACTTGATATAACTTCATGTCCTCTATGCATGGTTATTAATAGTAAACTGAACCATTTAATGAAAAAATGCCGAGTCTCGTTAAATTTTAAGAGTAATGGAGGATGAAAATATATTAGGAAAGATGATATATCAATTACTTGTAATGATGAAGAATACGATTTAATAGGATTTTAAATAAGTTTAGGACTGTTTTTAATGAAAAATAAATAAGAATTTAACACTACTCCTAACATACTCCCAATTAGTCAATTTAACATATTTATTTTTCAAAGTATTAATATTTTTATTCTATTAGGAATCAATTGGGGTATATGTACACCATGCCTCCTCCCTGAACATCTCAAAAGGTTCACCTCTGATAGGCAAAAGCTGGATACTGCAATGAGTCCAAAGGAAACGGGCCTGGCTAGATTGGAAGATGATGAGGCAATATAAAAGGACAATATATTTTTGAATCAGAAATATGAGCTGAGAAATGAGGAAAATCTTCTTACTGCTGTTCCTGGCGATTCAAAGCTATGAAAGTTCATATGTCAGCAAAAGGATTTGTTAGACAAAGGAACTAGATGGATTTTGAGAGATGGGCATTCTATAAGCTTCTTTAATGACTTCTGGCTCTTCCCAAACAGGAAAATTAAAGATTGGTGCTTACGAGATTTGTCTGATGAGGAAAATGAGAGTGTAGTGGCAGACTGGGTGTCAAACGGGTCATGGGATTTTCAAAGACTAAAGTCAGTGGTCAATAAGGAAATATTACAGAGATTGCTGAGCATTCTAAGTCCTTCTGATGCTGATGGACATGATTTAATGTCTTGGAATGCCTCTAATAACGGAATTTTCAGTCTTAAGAGCGCTTATTATCTTCTGGAGGAAAATCCATGCTCTCTTTATAATCCAACTTTCAATCTTATATGGAAATGGAAAGGGGTTGTATTGAAGCCCATAAAGATGTCAAGCCCAAATAGCCTATATTGCTCATATCAGACATGTTTAAATTGACATTCTAGATTCCTCTTCTCATGTATACGTGTCTGTTTATAATAGGATACGAACTCTATAAATAGGGTGTTACTGTATACATTTGATATATCAATGAATCATACATTTTCAGAGTGCAATGACTCTGCTTTTCTGTTTTGCCTTGGTACCTTTTGCTTTCTGTCTCAAAAGGTTGAAAGAGTTCGAGTCTTTCTTTGGAGAACCTTTCTGGATAGACTACCTACAAAAATATGGAGAAGTAAACGGTCGCATTGTTCCGCCTTATGTTCCCACTGTATGGCAAGTAACGAGGATATATTACATATCCTAAGGGACTGTGATTATGCAAAAGACCTAGGGCGGGGAATTGGGAATCCTCTATATTTCTCGTCTTTGTTTACTGCTTCCTTATGTGATTGGATATCTTTGAATCTTAAGAAGAATATGGGGAGAGATGGAATTGGAAAATGGGGCTTATTTTGGGGTGTTGCAGTGTGGAAACTTTGGCATTGGAGGAATGAAGTTATGTTTAACAACAACTATGTGAAACCTGATGATCCTCTCAAGGTGATTTGCCATATTTGGAAGAATTATGTATTTGAACCTGAGATTAAGGAATATGATGATAATGTAAAAGCTGTCATGACTTGTGGCTGGTCTCCTCCTCCTCCTGAATGGGTCAAAATAAATGTGGACGGTGCAGTCAATACTCATTCAAGTGATGCTGGATGTGGGGGAGTGATAAGGAACCATAAACGTGATTGGATAGTGGGATTCTCTTGTAAGATCGGAAAATGCAATGTCCTAGATGCTGAAGCATGGGCTATATTTAAGGGCTTGAGCTTGGCCTTGGATTATGGGTTTAAACAGATCATTCTGGAATCTGATGCTAAAGGACTCATTGAGATGCTGACATCAAAGGAGGCTACTTTAAACTGCAGCCTTATGGTACTGCGAATACAGGATTTATTAAAACGCAGCTGGCAAGTCCATTTGAGGCATACAAATCGAGACAGTGATGGTGTAGCAGATCATTTAGCAAAGAAAGGAATTTCTACTTCAGCTTTATTTGACACCTGCCCTCTTGAATTGAGGGTCATTGTGGACAAGGAGAGCTTGGGATCTAGTCCCCATCTACTTTAGTTTTATTTTGGGCGCAGCCCTCTCTTGTATCATACGGAAAAAAGAAAAGAAAAAAGGACGATATAAGCTCAGATGAGTCTCTCATGAATTAGCTTCCAAAGATGCTTCACAACCCTACTCGGTACAACTTTAATCTAACCAATTAAGTTTCAAACTCAGATCCTGAGAAGGAAATCTCTTTAATGTGGGACAATAGTTTTTCACAAACTCTCACGATAATGTGCATATAATAAATCACAACAATTGTAACAGAACATATGATAATATGAAATTTTACCGAATTCCTTTTTTATGAATTTCTAGTCTGCCAGCTACCAAAAACATTATTTTATTTTTAAATAACATAGGTTCTGTATAAGTAATATTTTTGTTTACTAAAAGTTGCATATTATACTTTGATTAAATTAATTTAAAAAACTGTGATAGTGTTTGTGTGTTAGATGAAACAAGCAACTACGTATGATCAGTGATAAATTAGAGATAAGGGAAGGGAGAAAAGGTACTACAAGAATTATACTAGTTCGGTCCCTTGTCCTATATCTAGTCCTCTTGAAAACTACTCGAGATTTTCTCGCCATAAAAATCCAATTACTATCCCACTAAATTTTGCAATGAGTTCACCTACAACTCTTACAAATCACAATTCCATAATTTTTACATAGCTTACTCGTAATTGGTAACTAGAGTTTTACACAGTTCACTCCAAACTAAAACAAAATGTGCAAAAAGTAGTTTACAACTGATAGGAAATGCAATTCTGCCTCATGACAATTGTTAATTCCATAATACCCACAAAGCTCTTAATGTTGAAGGCTAAAGAAGCACAACACCAGGAATAATCAAATTTTCAATCCAAAGAAAGACTCGAACTCTTTCAACCCCTTTCCATTGATAATTTTTCGCCTGTAACTCTTGAATTAGCTAAAGGGGATTCCTATAGATATTAGCTTTTTTACACGCCTTCCTTGTTCCTCATGTAACTCTTCAAAACAGAGCAATTCAACAAGCTCCCTCACCTATTTTGACATGATTCATTAAAACACAATATTAGATTAAATTCAACAACATATGAATCCTTTCAATCACAATAATTAAAAAATGCATTACCTAAGATGTGGCATCTTCAAGAAACATTTGGCCATTTCTATGCTCATTGAAAGCCAATAACATTCTGCTCTTGAAACTTTAGATCAAGTCACTGAAAAAGGGGGAAAAAACAACATCCAATAAAATAGAGGGAAAAAAACCATCAGTCAAATTTTAGCTTTGTGCCTTAGAAGCAATTTGTGAATATAAAAATACTTCTCAATTCCTAAATATAGGATCTAATTGGAGAGTTGATATTGGTCCTATGTGTAAGACTTATTTCTCATATTTATTATTATTTTTTTCCAAATCAATCCTATTGATATTCCCTCAATAACACTCAAGTAGGGGAGGGAAGATGGAATTAAGAAAGATGCTTAGGGTTTTTTGGAAAAAATATGTCATATTAACTAATTTAATTAACATTCTTCTTTCTTTACTCAAATTAGTTAATTAGGTTTTATATTAAGGATCGGAAGAATATGATGTTGTTTTTGCTTACTTGAAGCTTCATATGATGATTATATTAAATTAAAAACATTTAAATTAGTAACTTTCTCCAAAAAGCAAAGGAGGCTCATGCAAATCAGGCTGGCTAATCCTTTACCTTGAAATAACAATCTTGAGACGGTGATCGATGTCACAAAATCCTCAAGGACAGGCATGTTAGCGGAGGTCTGCAATCATTTTGAATTACCCCCAAATGTGACAAGCATACGCATCTCATATATGCCTGCATAATAATTGTAAATTTTATTTTTGAAAGAGACAAGAAGATTAAACGTTCTAGCTATAATTGTAAATTAAATTTTAGACAATAGTTACCGTAGTAGCACTATTTTTGTCCTGATAAATCGTACGTCTTCGTATAAAAAGAAAATTGAATAGCTTGTTTCACAAGATTCATACTTTTTTACCAAAAAAGAAGAGGCATTGATACGATGTTATTGGGTGAGCAAATTTTTTTTGAGGTACAAGGGAGCGGGCTCGAACCTGGACGCATACACCCAACACACACACATACCATCCGACCAAGCGGCCAGTGGTCGGGTGAGCAAATTTTTTAATATCTTTGCCTGTTTGTGTGTGTGTGTGTTTTTTTTTTTTTTTTGGGAGGGGTAATAGGCAAGATCTAGCCTTATAATGTTGATATGGATTCAATGATGAAGAAAGGAACGTATCATAGTTTTCATTTGCGTTGTGAACAGGGGGGGAAAGGAAAAAAAGTACACGCCAATAGATGCTAATATGTTTATTTGTTGTGAAATTTGAGAGCTCACCTTTTGAAGAAATGCGACATCTCAAGGATCATAATATACTCCTGTTTTTAATGTATGATTTAATTATTGACCTTCAAATAATTAGGCCTATTTTCGAACGTAAGAATCTCCAAGGATGGAAATGGCTTAAATGAAGAGGAGGAAATTCTTCCTGAGCTCCTTTTATACTGTCTAACCTGGTAACATCAAAACAAAGAATCAGATCCACTAAAATTAAAAGCTTTTAGATATTTTTATAAGAAAAAAACATGTAACATTTGTAAAAAAAAAAAAAAAGGACTATTATTTAGCCAACCTCAACAACTGGGTTAGCTTTTGCCTGACTTCTTTGCATATCATATCTCTCTCCCTTTTATTTAAAGCATAATTATACTGCTTTGTCATCTCCTCAAACCTGATTCATCAAAACATAATAAATCTTATAAAATCAGAAATATTACTTAACAAATATATCATAACCCCCATCTCATTAGTCATCACAAACATAAGAAAGCTGAACAAACTAGAGACCCATCTGTGACAAAATCAAACCTCCTATGTGACAAGGCTGTGTGTGTGTGTGTTTGTGTTTCATACTTAACTCATCATTAGTATCACATGATAACTAATTATTGACCATTGCAAACTAAAAATGACATCATCGATTATTCTCTCTCTTTCTTCAGATGTGCAAAAATGGCATAAAAATCTGCTTATTCAAACGAAAATCTAAAACAATAAGTTGGCAGAAGCATGATATGATTTTTGTTTTGTTTTTATAAAAAGAAAGATAGAAAGGTGGAAGTTGCTAGCTTTAACTGTAAATCTCAGACAAAATTACCATAGCAGTGATATTATTATGTTGATAAGAAAGCACAGCAGTACTTCAAATTAAGTCACATGCTTCAGAGGACTAGAAGTTTTTCGGGAAAAGAAAAATAGCAGACGCAAAGATGGTCCTGCAGGCTGAGCAAATTTTACAACTTGAGGTATATGTGATGTAGGAAAGATGCTTCCTATAGGCTATAATATTGATGGATGCCATAATCATAACGGGAAGACAAAATTTTTATGTTCTTTGGGGAAATGATGAGAACGTAATTGCAAGAAAAAAAAAAATACTGAAATGTTTTGGAAATCGAGAGCTTACCTTTAGATGGAATGTACCAAGGATCATGGTATTCGCCATTAATTATTATGGTGGGAATATGAGTGATCTTGGACAAGTGTCTGCCTCCTTGAAAATGGTATCTTGCTTCTAATTTAGGACAGCTCCAAATATTCAGAAACAAAAGAGAGGATGGCAGGCAATCTTCTGGCAAGGATTCAAGCTTTGGACAGCCATAAATGGAGAGCCTCTTTAGAGAAGTAAGGCGGTGAAGCCCTTTTCCATCTAACAATTCAAGATTGTGGACATCAGAGATGACCATACGCACAAGAGAAGTGGGCATCATTTGATTCTTCAGTAAATTCTGGAGAATATTTTCAATTCCACTACCTTCAACCTCAAACTGAGACAAAGAAGTCAGACGATGAAAGCCCCAATTTTCAAAAGGTATTGGAGATAGTCCATTGCAGCCACGAATGATCAAATATCGCAAGTTAGAAGGCAAGCCACATTGAGGTAATGATTCCAAATTTGGAAGCCATTCAAGAGAAAAGAATTGAAGGCTGGCAAGGGAATTAACATGTACTTCTGACATTGATCCAAGTTTTTGACAATGGTGGACCGCTAACTTTTCTAAGGAAAGATTGGACCTCCCAACATTTGTAAAGGTCTCCAAATTATGACATTGAAAAACTACAAGTTTTTTAAGCCTGGGAAAACAATCTAATGGAAAGGATATCAAGGAATGACAGCTATTATCAATCATCAATTCTTCAATTGATGTTTGGCTTCGCCAAGATTCCTGAGGCATGAACTCTAATTTCTCACAGTCTTGAATTAGAAGTCGTTGTAAAGAAGTGGGTAGACTGTCAGTTGGGAAGAACATGATTGATGGGGCACCAAAGAGAAACAACTCTTGGAGACAGTGGCAGTTCACTGTCATTCTCGGCAAACATTGCAAATTGTAACACCTTTGAATTGTCAGATGTTTTAGAGAGCTGAGAGAATAATCATCAAGGGCTCTCAATAAACCTTGTCCCCCTTGTAAGATTTTTAACTCTTCAATAGATGTGATCCATTGCGAAGATAATGATTTTGCCTCCAACTGTTCACAATTAGATATATAAACCTTTGTCAATGATGGTAGTTTCACAGGCATGTCTCCCCTCAACATAGGACAATAAGATAAACGCAGTTGTCTAAGATGAGGAAAAGGGAATTTGGCAGCTTCACCTTCAAATGGTATCCACTCCTCCCAAACTGGCATATCTTCAAATTCCAGAATTTCCAATAATGGAAATGGTTGAAATGAAGAGGGCTGAACTCTGTTGTAGTAGAACTCACGCCCAATTATCTGTACTAATCCCATTCTTCTAATCAAGAGCTCTTTGAGAGAAGGTAATTGTCCAAACGGTGGGAGTGAAAAGCAATATTTGCAGTTACTGACAGATAAAAAGGTAATATATGTAAATGAAGAATCACCCACCCACTTTGGAAAACTAGTGCCACCATAATAGTCTATCGTCAGTCTTTGTAAATTTGTTGAAGGTTGAAGCATGTCAAGTAACATTTTCACAATCTGTGAATCTTGAGTATCATCACCGTCCCATTTTAACACTAAATCCTCAATTTTCTCTCTCCTCCTCAAGTTTGCATCTAAAGCATCCTCTGAATCCACAACATTTTGTAGCTTCAAAATGGAAAGTTTACCTTGCAGATGAGGAAGTTTGTTTAACTCTTTAATTCCTAATCCATTTGATAGTTTGCCCACCATAAAGCTACTCAAACTTTGAAGATTTTGTAATTCTGTAATTTGTGTTGGCATCTCTTCCAAAGCTGTGCCGCTAATGTCTAGGTGACGTAGATTAATAAGATTTTTTATCTTTTCTGGCAATTCAATGAAATTCCTACAATATGATAAAAGCAAGGTTTGCAGATTGTGAAGTTTAAAAAATGCATCAGGCAACCTTCTAATTGGAGTGTAGGAAAGGTCAAGATATCTCAAATGCTGCAAATCACCAATTGAATCAGGCAACTCATTGACATTGTCATAACAAGACAAAGATAATACTCTCAAGCGTTTTAATCTCGGCAACAAATCATGTATCACCTTTCCAGTCAAATAGGATGGAAACGCCCAGCCATACTTAGATTGAGGTAAAAAAGTCCTCAAACAATTTAACTGATCAAAATTCTCGAACATTTTGGCACCATCATACCGTTTTCTAGTATATGATAAATGACGAAGAGTTTTTGGAATTTCATTGCCTTCAAACCATAGACAACTCTTTCCCGATACAACTTTGGCTAAATCATTGATGAGATCATGCATCAAAAACTTTCTTGGATCACCTTCATATTGTTGAATGAATGACCTAGACAATAATTCATTGAAGCACTCATCTGCTTTTGCCTCCAATGTTTTCTTCCCATGGGAGTGTTGAGGAACAAAGCCTTCAGCCATCCATAACAAGACCAATTTCTTTTTCTCCAACAACAGATCTTTCGAAAAAATTGAGCAATAAGCGAAACATTTCTTCAAATGTGATGGAAGAGCGAGATAACTCAGACGCAAAGCTGGTAAAACATCATCATTTGGTATGTCCCACAGGTTGTTATTAAGAATTTTATTCCATTCCGTTGCATCCACTTTTGAACGTAAAAGACCTCCTATTGTTTTAGCAGCAATGGGAAGGCCACTACATTTTCTTGCAATTTTTCTTCCAATTGCTTCTAGCTGTGGATATTTATTTGGATCTTCATTTGCAAATGCATGCTTGGAGAGTAAAAACCAACAGTTATCATCTGAGAGACAACTCAATTTATGTACGGGAAATGTATGTGTGATTTCAACAACTCTTTGCTGGCGAGTTGTTATGATGATCTTGCTTCCCCTTCTTCCACTGTGAAAAGGAGTTATGAGATCATCCCAATCACTATACTTTTCGTTCCATAGATCATCCAACACTATCAAAAACTTTTTATTACTTAGTCTATTTCTTAATTTAACACGAAGGTAGTCTATATCTGTGCTATTATAGACTTTTGAAGTGATGGACTCAACAAGATTTTTGGTCAACCTGAATAGGTTAAAATCATTTGAAATACAGGCCCAAACCTTTAAATCAAAATTGTCCTGGACAGTCTTATCATTGTAAAGGAGTTGTGCAAGGGTAGTTTTACCCAAGCCTCCCATACCCCAAATAGTGATCACTCCTATAGCATTACCCTTCGGATCTTCATCACACAGAAGCATTTTCAATAGTTTCTCCTTATCATCCTCTCTACCAACCACAACAAATTCATTTACCAATGATGTTGTAGGTGTTTTATGCCCTCTCGTGCTAACACTTTGCAAACCAAGGATATCCTTTTGTTTGACAAAGTTTTCAAGCCTTCGAGATGTTGCTTCTAGCTTGGAGTTCATCTCCAAATAAAATTGACCAAAAGAAGGAGAAAAGAAGGATCTCACCTTGTTTGTGACACCTTGAGAATCTTTCTTCATCTTGCATCTTAGAGACTCCGTGTGGATTTCATCCAGTAAATCCTCTGCATCATAAACAGCATCTTTCAGTTCTTCAAGCCATTTATTGATTCCATCATTGGTAATCTGCTTCTCTTCTGCATCATTGAGGATAGCATCAAGCATCAACAAAGTCATCTTCAACTCATCCAAGAGAGATACATTCAACTTTCTGTTTTTCATGAAATCTCGAAACTCGCTGGAGGTAATCCTCTCCAGTAAGGTCTGCAAAGAAGCAGAGAGCAATGCTTGTCCCACAGCTGCTGCAGCCATAGCTTCTTTTTGTATGGTGGCCGAGATAATGAGAGTGAACAGAGTTTGATCGGAAGAGATAGAATGAAGCTAGTTTAGATTAATCGAGAAAATTAAACCATTAAATGTGGACGTTTAATGACTTCTGACCACGGTGTGCCTCAGTACATTCTGGGAAATATCCCATCTGCTTCTCAAAATGATACAAGGGGGATATTGCAAGGAAGATAAGAAGGACATGTGTTTTTAATATGGTAGGCCATGCCCAGTGACATTTCCGTTTTTTTCTTGAAAGAGCCTACGCAAGAATAATTAATTGTCCCAAAATCTTTATTTATAATTGTTATTTTGAAAATTTGATGTCCTCAATTATTTTTGATCCCTCAGATAGTCCCAAATATCATTTTTCCTAATTGTTTTGGTTAGACTACCTTCAATCCTTAATGTAAAATCTAATTGACTAATTTGAAAAGATTAAGAAAGTTACTTAAATTAGTTATTTGTAATAAATAGATATTTTTTTTCTAAAATACTCTTATTAATCATGTGTGTCTAAATTACAATTAACAGTAACTCATCAACATATAAAACTACTATAAAGATTACTTGAGAAAAAAATAGATAAATATTAGAGACAAAGTGGATTGATGTTTTATATTTAAAACTAAATTAAAAGCTAAACTAGCTTTTATATTAATAATCAAAGGTAGTAAATACCCATTTTTCTATAGGGAATGCGGAAACTAAATGTAGTGAATTGAAGCTAATTCGATAGTCAAATTAAAATAGAGAGCACGCTATTTTTTCAACTCAAGGGTCGAAAAAACAATGCGGGTTTTGAAATTTAAAAAAAAATCATTTTGCAAAACAGGTAAAAAAAAAAAAAGGTAAAAGAAAATATCTATGTCTCGTTCTATGTTAATCAAAAGGTTATGAGAGTAGTACGCTATAGATTGGATTTTTAGATTGAATTCTTGATTATTTGTGTCTTTGATTACAAATATTGATTTTATTTGCTTTCATCATATTTTCTGTTTCCATCATAACCCTCTAAATTCCTCACCAACGTGAATGGGAAAAGACAATGACACGACATTCAATTTGATAGAGGTAATTCAAAGTTGCCTCTTTCTTATCTTATTTGAAAGGACTAAACAAGAACCATTCATTTTCGACAAAATATCTTCTAGCAATGAAGTCGAATAAGAAATACTGTCATAAATTATAAACTTTGTTTGTAATCTTAAATGAAGTTTTATATTTAGTAACGGAGGCTGTATTAAGTAATTAATTTATAGATATTAAAAAATTAAGTTAGTTATCTCCAAAATAATGCGTGTTATTCCTTTAAAATGTTTAGTTTAATCTTTTACATTAGAAATTATCTCTTGCAAAAGTTGTTTTTAGTATGTATAATAAATAGGAATAATTTGACAAAAGTTAGAAATTAAATTAGTACTGCAACCAATAAGAATAATTCAGAAAAATTTATAATTTGAGAGACAAACTTGATTGAATTATATCCAAGTTCTTTATATTCATTATGTTAAGTTTTTTAATTACATATGACCGTGTATTTCCTTTTTGTCATATGGGTTTATAGTTTAATGATAATATTTTAAAAATAGGATATGTGGCAATGTGTGATTAGAAAACTTGATATAATAGATATAAAAAACTTGATATAAGTATTGTCTCAAAAGTCAAAACAAACTCTCAACTAATTCATATGTTTAGGGTGAGAAAGACTGTTTATTATAGAGGATTTCAAAATTCCAAAATGATTTCCGATGAGTTAGAATTCTATACTTTTTGCAGGCTAAAGTGTTTGATGATGGTTCTTAATTTTAGGATCTGTTTGGTACAAGGAAAACGGAGGGAAGAAAATTTTTTAATGATCTTGTTTTAAAAAATTGAAGAATTGGGGTTATAAAATTTTCATAAAAGGAAAATATAAGATAAAAGAGAGAGAAAAATTAATTGGAAAATTTTAACCCCACTTCTCTAATTTTTTAAAATAAGCCCATTAAAATTTTCCTTCCATTCTCTTTCTCTCCATTTCCTTCATACCAAACAGACTCTTAGTTTGGATGAGAAGAAAAATATAGAAGAAATAATATCAAGACAGAAAACTCCTATTATTTTCTCCCTCCTATTATTTTCCTTTTTTTTTCACTTCACCCATACCAAGGCTAAATGTAATATATTTTAATGCACTGATAAATAAATAAAAAAATCAAGTCATCATCTTGACATTGGAGATGTTATTGTTTGGTTGGACGAGAATGATTTTGAGGTGTGGAACCACGAAGACCAATGATCAAAAAGACAAAATAGAACTTTCAGGCAAAAAAAAAAGACAAAATAGAACCGCCAATAATAATTTATTCAGTTGATAAGGAGTCAGTTTGTAACTCATAAAGTTGTGAGTTCGAATCCCATTATCCATTTGATTTGATCAATTTGGTTGGGCTTGTGCTTTTTGTTTGCAGGCCTTCCTGATCCATTCAAATTTTGGGCCCAAGCCCATTTCTTGATACGAATTTATGCAGCATATTACCCAATACATTGTCATACACAATTGATTGGATATTCTCATGGGTTTATAGTGTCAAATGAACCTAGATCCTCTAAATATTATCCTATTTTTTTACTCATACCAACCCACAAAACTCAATGAGCCTCTCATGAATAAGCTTCAAAGATGCTTTTAGGAAGCGAAAGGTTCTTTCAGAAAGCATCTTTTATTGCAAGGGTAGAGTAGATATTCGTTGGGTGCAAATAATGAGTTTGGGAGTGTGCTTGACACCATATGGCTCAAAGTAAATATAATAATACATCAAGATGAAATTAAAATTCACTCACAGCAGGCAGATAATGTCGGACATACATGAAAGTCGAAGATCTTGCTATTCAGGCCTTCACAGCCTTACTCGGTACAACTTCAATTTAACCAGCCAAGTTTTGAGCTCAAAGATCCCAAGAGAAAAATCTCTAATGTGGGACATGAGTTTTTCACAAACTCACAAAATCATGTGCTAAAAACAAATCACAATAATGATAATAGAATATATGAGAATATGAAGCTGACAGTAGATATAATTTTACGAAATTCCTTTTTTATGGATTTTTAGTCAGCTGCAAGCTACCAAAAAAATTATTTGTTAAAATAATATAGGCCACTTACAACTAATATTTCTGTTTACTAGAAGTTTCATATAATGATTTGATTAAATTAACTTTAAAAGACGTTAATAGTGTTTATCTAAGAGATTAAACAAGAAATTAAATATAGTTAGTTGATAAATTAGAGATAAAGAAAGAAAAAATAAGGCACCATGAGAATTATCCTGATTCGGTCCTTTGATTTGTGTCCAGTCCTCTTGAAAAATACTCAAGAGATTTGCCCACTATAAAAATCCAATCCCAATGCCAGTAAGTTTCACAAAGAGAGCTCACCTACAAATCTTACAAGTCACAACTCTAAGATTTTTACATAACTTACTCATAAGTTGCATCTAAAGCTTTACACAGTTCACGCCCGAGCCAATACAGCTTAAGTAAACAGTAGTTATCTGCATAGGTTGCTCTTGAATAGCTAGATATTGAAAGCACTCTTGAGAACTCATACTCAAATTTCAACAATGATACTCAGAAGCATACGGTTAATCTGGAATGAACACTGATGAGATTCCTCCTCTTGTATTTCTTTTATTTATTGATCCAGTGACTAATTTCCTCTTTGATATCATTGTCAGTTATGCTTTGCTGCCAGATTCTGCAATAAAAGCATGTCAGTCAATGAGGATTCAATTTTTAAAAATATCAATTCTAAGTTGAAATAATTTTAAAATCATTTGTTTTCATCAAAACTAATGACCAATTTGCTAACAACTAAATATTTTATTGGAATCGGTAAATTAAACAATGAGATTCGTGTAGATGAAATTTACTCATTTACCTTCAAATACCAAAATATTAGATTCATTTTAAGACACGATCTTATATATTAAAATGAGTATCTAAAAGTTAGAAGTAGCAAATTATTGAGTGCAAATTGTTGTCAAAGAGCAATTTAAAGAGTGTCAATTAAAACGTTAGACTCAGTAATGCTAAATCAATTATGCCTCATTGTTACTAAAGTGAAAAAGCAATTGAGAAGGAAATTCAATTATGCCTCATGACAATTGTTAATTGCATAATACCCATAAGCCACTTAATGTTGAAACCTGAAGAAGCAGAACACTAGAAATCAAATTTTCTATCCAACATATAATATGATTGAATGACCAAAAAGCAATGCTTCTTTTATGGTAACAAACCGAAATAGTGACCACTAATACTTTTTATTAACCATTACTCATGAATTAGCTAAAGTGGTTCCTTTAGATATTATATTACTGATGAGGC
Source organism: Neltuma alba (assembly GCF_004799145.2). NCBI lineage: Eukaryota > Viridiplantae > Streptophyta > Magnoliopsida > Fabales > Fabaceae > Neltuma > Neltuma alba. Next base: position 72,536 of record NW_021633706.1, read on the forward strand.
AAAATCGTGACCATTGAATAAGCTTTTTTTACCTGCCTTCCTTGCTTCTCATATAACTCTTTCTTCAAAACACAGCAATCTGATCAACTATTTTGACCTGATTCACTAAAGTACACAATATTAGAGTAAATTCAACAACACCTGAAAGTTTTCAATCACAATAACTAAAAGGTGATTAGTTTTAACAAATGAAAGTCAATAACATTCTGGTTTGTCACTTAAAATGAAAGCAACCTCAAGTGTACATGCCTACCTACCTATGTGACAAGTGTACATGATTCATATATCAGGCTCCATGCCTGCACATCTCATTATGCCTGCATAATAATTGCATTAAATTGAGTCAAATAAAGAAAGAATAATTCTAAATCTTGTCAGTCTTTGAAATCTATTGGCAAACAGGAAAAATTGCGATCCAATGAATTTGATCAATCAATCTCTTTAATACCAAGCAACTAAAAAGAGTAGGAAGATAAGATCGCAATATATAGAATATTTTAAGCAGTAATACAATTAAAATAAACAGAGAAAGAAAAAAGAAACTCAAGCCTTTAGTAACCCCATCCACAAAAGTTTATTAAACTAACTATAAATTGATTGAAGCCTTAACCTCTGAAAACGAAATTCTTTGAGATAAAAAAGCTGATACTCACGTGAGCTTCTCATGAATCAACTCCCAAAGATGAAGAAAACAGAAGATGACAGCATTTTGATGATAGGAAAACAGAGAATCTGAAGCAGAGGATTATTTGATGGCACTCTGTCTTGATGGTCTTCAAAATCTTTCGGTGCTTTCAGAGTTTGAATTGTTCCACAAAGCTTTTCAAAAATCTGCAACCTCAAAAAAGAAACCGAATCAAACTTATTGTGCTTTGTAAATAATGCATGAATATAGAAAGATGAGACCCCAATGCATAGAGGTTGGGGTTCCAAATAGAATCTTATATATACTGGGAATGTGAAGCTTTAAAGATATACATTGGCATGAAGCTGATTCAATATTGTAACTAAAAAAGAGGGCACGTTTTACTTTCTCAAGTCAAGGGTATGTAAAAAAAATTCTTTGAAATTGCAAAAAACATTTCGTAAAAAAATGTAAAAGAAGAAAGAACAGAGCTCTGATTTTTTTATTAAAATCAATTATAAGACTCTCAACCAATCACCGTTTAAAGTTTTTTCCCCCTTGAACTTCCTGTATAAAACAAAACACTGATGAAAAATCAAATTTTTATATTGAGAGGGAGATAGCGGGGCGCTCAATAATTAAATAAACAATCAACTCAAAATTACAACACTATGAGGAATGATTATTAGTTATCTTACCAACCTTTAATCTCTACCAAAATAGCAGCAAATCATCCTTATCGCCTTTCATTTTTCTCAACCTGTTATCGTCAGAGAAAAGAATAAGATAACGATTTAAATACCTGTAGATATAATTTTACAAAACTAAACATAAAACACCATGTAATACAAACTACTGCTTGGCATGAACAACTGTATTAGCTTCTTACACGCTTTTTGCTTCCAATAGAGCTCTTTTATTTGGAAGCTCCCGAGTTTTATTGATTCCCTCACCTTCTCCCCTTGAAAGCCGAGTACGTTCTGTTCATCAAAGTTTCGAACAAGTTGCTCATTAAAAAGAAATGTCCAAGAAAAGACAAAAAATTATAAAGTCAAGCTTTAGGTTCCATCACGGTTAACATAATGATTATATAAAATCAGAATATGTGTGTGTATACATATAAAACTCTCATCACATTACAAATATAAGAAAGCAGAACATACTAGATACCAATCACTATAAAGGACGCCTAAATGTTAAAGCTAAGTATATATGGTTTCATGTCACACTTCATCGCATACAAATCTAATGCTACCTCCAGTCCTTTGTAGAGGAAGAGAAATAGTGAGAAAACAGTGAAAAGAATGTACAAAAAAATAATAATACAATTACCAGGGGTAAATTTGGCAAAATGCATCTAATAATCAGGCAATCTCAAACTAGATCTCATCAAAAAGGCTAGACTAATTCAAAAATTTAGATCTTATAACAAAGACAGGAAGGAGTGCATTATACTGAGCCAAATAATATTGAAAGAATGCATGCTCATGAATAATCTTGCCAATCTTTAAAGTCAACTCATGTCAACATTTTTAATTGCATCGAAATCTTAGAGAGCTCACCTTGTGACGCTTCCCAAGGATCATAATATATGCCATCTATTTGTAAGGTAGGAATATGAGCAATCTCGGAGAAGTGTTGTCCTTTTTGATGGTCATATCTTTTACGTAATTTAGGACAGCCTAAGATATTGAGCTCCAAAGAGAGGATGGCAGCTCATCTTCTGGCAAGAATTCAAGCTCTGGACACTCAGAGATATAGAGCTCTTCTAAACAAGTAAGGTGTCGAAGCCCTTTTCCATATAAAAACTTAAGATTAGAGAAATCACAGATGTCGATTCTCACGAGAGAAGTGGGTAATAATTGATACTTCAGTAAGTTACAGAGAGTCTTTTCACTTCCATCACCTTTGACCTGAAGTCCTGAGAGATATGTCAACTCTTGGAAACCCCATTTTTTAAGAGGGACGGAAGATAGTCGCTCACAGTCAACTATAACAAATGATCGCAAGGTAGAAGGCAAACCACATTCAGGCAGTGATTCCAAATTCGGAAGCTGAGAAAGAGAAAAGTACTTAAGGGTAGTGAGGGATTCACTTTGTACTTGTGACATTGATCTGAATTGCTTACAATCAGACAGAACAAGGGATTCTAAGGTAGGGGAAGACCCGTCAACTTGTGTAAATGTTTCCAGATTATGACAACCTTCAACCACCAGAATTTTAAGCTTGGGGAAACTACCTAATGGAAAGAATGTCAATGAATCGCAACTATTTTTAATGAGCAAAAATTCAATTCTGGTGTAGTTTTGCCAAGATTCCTGAGGTGGGAATTCTAATTTACTGCAATCTTCAATTCTAAGTCGCTGCAATGAAGTGGGCAAACCATGAATTGGCAAGGACTCTAAAGATGGGATGCTTTTGAGATACAATTTTTGAAGGCAGTGACATGCCGATATCATTCTAGACAAAGACTGCAAGCTGGAACAATCAGTAATTCTCAGGCGTTTCAATGAGTCTAGAGAAAAATTTTCAATGGCCCTCAGCAAGTCCTTTTCCCCTTGGTTAATGTTTAATTTTTGAATGCAAGCAATCCATTTCAATGCTGATGATTTGGCTTCCAAATGACTGCAGTTTAGTATATCGACCTTTCTCAGTGATGGAAGATTGTCGGGCATGTCTCCCTTCAACTGAGGACAATTATACAAGTACAAATGTTTGAGACTGGGAAAGGGAAATTCGATACCCTCACCTTTAAATGGTGTCCTCCATTGCTCCCAAGCCGCATATCTTCAAATTTTAGAATTTCCAAGGACGGAAATGGATGAAATGAAGAGGAGCCTGCTTGATTGCAATAGAACTCATGCCCAACTATCTTTACAGAAGCCATTCCTTGAATTGAAAGCTCTTTAAGAGAAGGTAATTGCCCAAAAGGTGGAAGGGATAAACAACCTTTGCAATTGCTCACGCATAAAAAGGTGATATTGGTAAATGAAGAATCTCCCACCCAATTTGGAAAGCTAGTACCACCATAACGGTTGATGGTCAATCTCTGTAACTTTGCTGAAGGATGAAACATGTTAAGTATATTTTTCACTGTTGGTGAGTCTTGAGAATCATCACTATCCCACTCCAACACTAACTCCTCAATTTTCTCTCTTCTCTTCAACTTTGCCTCGAAAGCATCCATGGGATCAACAACATTTTGTAACTTCAAAATTGAAAGCTTGCCTTCTAGATGAGGTAGCTTTCTTAACTCCTTGATTCTCAATCCATCCGATTGTTTGCTCACCACAAAAGTACTCAAACTATGAAGATTTTGTAGTTTGGTAATCTGTGTTGGCATCTCCTTCAAAGCAGTGCCGGTGATATCCAGGTGACGTAGGTTGACAAGCTTTTCTATACTCTTAGGCAATTCACTGAAAGACTTACAGTATGATAAAAGCAAAGTCTGCAAATTACAAAGTTTAAAGGTGGCATCAGGCAACCTTGTGATTTTAGTATAGGATAGATCAAGATACCACAGATGTTTCAAATTGCCAATTGAATCAGGCAACTCGGTGATATTGGAATACATGGACAAAGACAATACCCTTAGACGTGTCAGTTTTGGCAGCAAATCATGTGAGACCTTTTTGCTCAAGACACATGATTCTATAAATGGCCAAGTTTGTTGCGGCAGGAAAGTCCTCAAAGAACTTAGGTGATAAAAACTCTTGAACATTTCAGAGCCATCGTATCCTTGTTTGGGATATGATACATGGCGAGCAGTAGTTGTTGGGATTTCATCACCTTCGAACCAAATACAAATGTTGCCAGACACAAGCTTGGCTAAATCGATGATGAGATCATGCATGATAAACTTTTCTGGATGATCTTCATGCTGATGAATGAATGATCTAGATAGTAATTCATTAAAGCAGTTATCTGATTCGATCTCCAGTTCGGAGTATTGTTGTACAAAACCTTCAGCCATCCATAACAAGACCAATTGCTTCCTATCCAATGCGTGATCTTTTGGGAATATGGAGCAATAAGCAAAACATCTCTTTAATGTGGTGGAAGATAACATAACTCAGATACAAAGCAGGTAGAACATCATCTCTTGGCAAGTCCCACATATTACTATTTAGAATTCTATACCATTCCTTTTCATCCACTTTTGAACGCAAAAGACCTCCAATTGATCTGGCAGCAATCGGTAGCCCACAACATTTTCTTGCAATTTTCCTTCCGATTGCTTCTAGCTCTGATGCTTGTTAAGATCTTCCTTTTTAAGTGTATGCTTGGCTAGTAAACACCAACAATTTTCATTAGAGAGAGTTGACAACTTATACGCAGGAAATGTATGTGTAATTTCAGCAACTCTTTGTTGGCGAGTTGTTATGATGATCTTACTCCCCTTTTTCCATTGCGGAAAGGAGCAACCAGATCATCCCAATCACTATATCTATCATTCCACAGATCATCCATTACAATCAAAAATTTTTTGCCCCTCAAGCTATTTCTCAGTTCAACTTGAAGAATTTCTAGATTTTTGCTATTATGAGCTTTTGAGCTGACAGATTCTAAAATATTCTTGGTCACCTCAAAAACATTGAAATCTTCGGAAACACATGTCCAAGCCTTCAAATCAAAATATTGCTGCACTTTCTCATCATTATAAAGCAGTTGAGCAAGGGTTGTTTTACCAACCCCACCGATGCCCCAGATGCGATCACTCCTATATTATTACCCTCTTCGTTTTCATCACACCCAAGCATGTTCAACAGTTTCTCCTTATCATCCTCTCTGCCAACTACAACAGACTCATTTACTAGTGAAGTTGTAGTCTTTTTATGTGCCCTCCGGCTAACACTCTGCAAATGAAGGATATCTTTTTGTTCAGCAAAGAGGTTAAGCCTTTGGTGTATTTCTTTAAGCTTCTGGTTCATTTTCCAGTACATTCCGCCAACAGAAGGAGAAAAGAAGGAGATCAACTTATCAGAAACTTCCTGAGAATCTTGTTCCACCTGGTATCTGAGAGAGTCAGTGTTGATTTCATCCAACAAATCTTCTGCATCATAATGGCATCTTTCAACTCTTCAAGCCATCTTTTCACTGCAGGACTAGTGATCTGCTTCTCGTCAGCATCAATGAAATATAGCATCAAGCATAATGAGAGTTATCTTCAGGTCATCCAAGAGTCGAACATTTAGCTCTCTGTCCTTAACAAATTCTCGGAACTTACTTGAGGTTATACAGTCTAGTATGGTTTGGATGGTCGGAGAAAGCACTGCTCCCACCACTGCGGCGTCCATGCTTTTCGGGGGGA